>NW_026869939.1:0-250000 GCF_019925205.1 Metopolophium dirhodum
TTACATAATTTGTTTTTATTTTATATTCATTCCTGAAAACTTAAATAAGTAGCTCTCGTAATTAGCAATAGCATAGTTGTAAAAATATCTTTTTGATGCGAGTTATTAAATGCATAAGGGAATAAAGGAATATTCATTATTGAGGAAACAAACTGTGTGATTCAATCAAATACAATGGGTTGTTAAATTGTATTATAGTTAGAGTTATCATATTTCATAACTCTTATAATTTACAGTAACATTAAAATAATTTTTTTCTAGTAAATTTTGGTTGTGCATTTTCAAATTATTTATTTCGTTCAAATGCACCATACTTAATATGATAAATTAATTATTAAAGTTTAGAATAACATTTTATAACAATCTGAAAAATTTTTTCCCAAAAACTATAACTTTTACTTATTTTATAATGATATAAACATTTATCTATAATCTATTGATGGAAAATATTATATATATAGTTATAAATTAATTTAAACATTATCGTTTACAGTAAATATTAGTACGTATTATTTTTTATTCATATATATAGCATATAAGATATAAATGTTATTTTGATATTTTGTATGAAACATATTTATAAAATTGTATATTCTGACCGGACCACCGGAAGACGGAAAGTATTAATATAATAGAGTTATTATTTATTTTTTTTTTTTCCTTAAGCTTCGGCAACTATGGCCATTAGCTGTAGTGGTTTGTTTGTGGGTTGTTAGTGTTGGTAGGGGAAGGAACACGTGTGTGTTGGGTTTGGCAGAATTTTTGATTGGGCACCCGTAGGTATCTGCTATGCCCGGGTGGGGGATGGCGGCACTTGTTCTCCGGACACCGTGACTTGCACGGAGAAAAATGCCGCCCGGTGGTCGAGGATCGAACTCGGACCGGCTGTGCCGAATCCGTCGCGTTAGACCACTCGGCCACCTCGTCCCCAATAGTGTTATTTGTTTGGGTTTTAAATTGTAAATTTAAATCATGATAATTCATAATAAACCATATATTATCATATTTTATAACTTATGTAACATAAACATTAAAATAATTTTTTCTCGTGATTTTCGTAATTATTATTTATTAGGTATTTTTACTGAATTAGTAGTTATATTTAATTAATTATTAAGTAATTATATTTGTATGGCATTTTAAAAAAGTAAAAACACAATTTCATCAGCTGACCAGCACAGAGTAAGGCATGCAAACGAATGGCGCGGGATCAGCAAGTATAATATAATGTATTTGAATGATGAATCACAGAATAATAATAATAGTTTTAATAAATACTATGCACTTAATGTGACTTAAATAATATAAAAACAACGACGAAAAGCCACCGCTGCAATAGCGGGACAAGAAAATTAATAATTTTTACGTACAACAATAATAATACGAAAATAGGCGTTGGCCGCATAACAAAAACAATTACTACGTTTATATGATGGCGTTAAAACGGCTTAAAACTAAACCGTTTTGAAACCTAAAACGCTCGCGTTATGTAGTTTAAGAACTTAAAACCGTTTTATTTGCATAAACCGGTTTATCAAAAGTACATATAAACGTTTAAGCAAATAAAACGGTTTTAAATTCTTAAACTACATAACGCGAGCGTTTTAGCTTTCAAAACGGTTTAGTTTTAAATTGTTTTAACGCCATCATATAAACGTAGTAATTAACAATAAGATCATAGCACATAATGATAATATAAAGACGAGACAAAGACCTAATAATAATTGACTGTGCAAAATACGGTCCAAAGGTAATAAATATACATAGTTAATAGTTATATTATAATAATTCTACAATTTTGGCCTAATTGGCTGAGTGGTGTATGGTGGAGACGGGAGAGAAGATTATGAAGGGCCGCCGAGATGCGATTTAGACCACTGCGAAGTATTACTTTGGACTTGTCTCACTATAGTGGAACTTGGTGAATGGTGACTGAAGACGATAAGATACTTAGTTATATCCCATCTCTTCCTGAATGCCAACTGAGTCAAAAACTAAATTAAAATAATAAGCGATATACCACTTCATTGGGGTTCCAAATCAATAGTGCTATTTTTCTATATTAATAGTGATTTAAATATAAGGTTGTGGCTGTTAACAATTGGATAGTGTTACACCCATACCTATTACTTTCTATCTAAGTGGTAAAATAAATTACTGATTTTACAGTCATTAAAAATCATGGTTTACGATAGGATACTAAAGAATTTGATATTTTTTAATAGCGTATATTTTGGTTCTAAGCCGATAAAATGCTAAATACTTGTATGATTTAAAAGTCCATATTATATTATATCCATACATATTTTAGTACTTATACACCTATTATTGGTAGATATTATTGTTGTCTTATTAGTTTATTATCATGGTATGATAATTTTATAATATTTTTGATGATTAACTTTAAAATAAGTCTACTACAACAATTGTGTTAATATTTCACAGTTTTTTTTTTCTTCTAGTCCTTTGATTTAAGATTTTTAGACCAATATGATAATTATTATTAATATTTAAAAAAAAAAAATTATTTTAGTTCTTGAATCATTTTCAGTGTTTCAGTGTTTTCAAATGTTATTTTTATATTTATTGTGGAGTGATTGTGATCTGTAATCCCAAGTTGTATATCACCAAAATTTTAAAATATATAATTATAATAATTAATAAATAAATAATTAATTAATAAGCAAAGAAATTACTTTACAAATTAAGACCAAATTAATTTTTTTTTTTATTTCTCCCAAAAACTATTACATTTAAGAGTCTCCTACTGAACATTTTGTAAATGTATTGAGAACTTTTCAAATAATTCACTAGATTATCATTTTTTGTCATAACATTTTATGAATAATTTATATTTATACTTATAAATTATTGCTGGGTTTTTTTCTTTCTAGATAACATAGAATGTAAGTTGATTTTATTTTATGTAATAGTTTTATTTCATACGATATATTAGATGCATCTTACATATTGTATTATTCACGTATATAAGAGTTTAAGACTCATCCAATATTTATGTTGTATTAAGGATAATAAAATTTAAATTGTGGTTTAGATAGTGGATGGGATTTTTTTCAATGCCTGCATTCAGTTTTTGGGATTTTTAAAAGAAGTGTTAGGCATTACTTAATAAATGTCAATATTGCTCTTAAACCACATGTTTGTAATTTTTAGTTCAATCCATAGAATTATAGCAGAATAATATTATTATATTTTATAATTAATATCTACAATATTTATTTTATTCCAGTAAATGATAGTACGTAATCAGTTTTATTTTATAAAATATGTCTTATGGTCTTTAATCTTACAAAGTTTTCGATTATGAGATGTAAGAAATGCATGGAAATTATCTATGGAAATCGTAAAATGTATGAGTTCCATTGATTTCATAATATAGTTAGGTAAAACGGTATTTAATATCTATATAACTTAATTATCTGCCAAAATTACTTATTTATCAATATCGTATTCATAAATTAATATATGTATAGATTAATATTAATTACCTTTTTAGTACACATGCATGATACATATTATAATACATCACGATATAATTACATAATATTTTGCCAATGATATCAAAAGTCATTAAGTAATAACTCCAAATAAAATAAACGTGTTCTTACCTATAGGTATAGTAATAGCACTATAGTGCTTTTCATCTTTTGATGCATATAGCCATATAGGCCAATAAGGGGAAATTTCCATTAAAATCCATAAAAATGTTATGAACATTTTTTTTGTGTTCAATAGTTTCCCGTCAAACATATAGTAACAGAACAAATTTTTTAATGTTTAAAAATTATTATGTTTACTCTACGGACTAATTTAGTGTTGAAAACTGTTTTATTTTTTCCTGAAAAACTTCGTTATTGGAGTAACTACATAGTGGCTTTTGACGGCAGAACATTAGTTAATTTATGTATTTCATAGATAGCGAATCAAAGGTTTATAATTATTTATTAAATGGTATGTTTATTATTTTATTTATAGCATATATACGTACGTGCATTTTGTATTTTTAATTTTTATTTGTGTTTATTTTATGTATTTCATCGCCTACCTTCACTATGATCCCGTCCTCAAATGTTTACTTACTCACTGTGAGTACTTTGTTGAATATGAATCCGTTCAGTTATGTCTTGTCACCTAATACATAGTATGAGTGTAAAACTATTATTACCTATACACATTTTATAACATGTTGACTCTGTGTTCATAAACTATAAATATAAACCAATATTAAAAAATTATTATTTATCAATATGTTGGTCCATTTCAAGTTACTTTTAACATACTATTTTAAAAGCGTTTGTATACTTTTATAATTATGTGTTAAACATTTAACAGCAGGTCCTTTCAAAATAATATCATATTAATAAGTTATTTAACACATAAGTTATTATAATTTTTTTTTTTTTAGAGGCAATAGCGGATGGTACGTACTATACAGTATTATATTCAATTTGATTTTATGTAAAATGTATTTAACAGTTTAATTGAAGACCCGGGGACAACAACCAGACATATACATTTCTATAGAAATTGTTCAACAGACAAAAAGAACATTGTAAATTCCAAAAAAAAAAATTTTTGAAAAATGGTAGATTTTAGTTTTATGTTACATACTTACAACATATTATGCGCTTATAGATAATGCTTAAATTTTAATAAAAATAATAGAAGCAATAAAAACTTGTTTGGACATATCTTGTTGTTGCACCGTAATTGAATATTTCGAGATGTCTTGTTGACTTAAAACAAAACCAGACATCTCCATTTATGTGATATCTCTGTATTTAACCGTCGAATTTGTCTGGTTGTTGCACCAAACGACGCAGTTTTTTTTTGATAATGTGCAATCAAAAGCTAATTTCAACCAAAATATGGAGATGTCTCATTGTTGCCCCCAAGTCTTCAATTGGAGTTTCTGACATAATATACGATGTAGAATGTATACCAAAAACAATTAGAAATTGTCACAATGCAGCGTATTTTTACAGACTTGGCAGTCAGATACAAAAACCATTTGATATGTATGTACCTTATATGATTAATATGACATACTACTATAGTATTATACATTACAATTGTTTATAAATACAACTGTAATAGTTACGATAATAATATTGCGTTTAAATGCTGTTATAATTATTTTTTATATTGAATACATGATAATATTAAATACAAAAAAATGATTTGAGTAAATGGTGTTGGCTTAAGTTAGAGACTAATTACGGCAACGATCCAGTAAATTCTGAGTCGGGATCTGAGTCTGATAGTTGACACAATATGCCATGTTGGGTATTATAATATATTTTATTTTTTGGTTTTTAATTCTTTTGACATTTTTATGTCTCAGTAAAAAGCATTTGTAAGATTTTTCAAAATCAGAAAATGTAATAATTATTTTTTAGCTTATGATAATAGAAACTTGCAATATTTTTATTGTAAAAATAACTACAATCGCTTTGTGCTGAAAAAAAAATGTTGCCGGGTTTGCGGTAAAAATTGCTCTGAGTTAAATAAGTATTGCGTATATAATCAATTATCAAGTACCTACTATGAATTTATAATCTAATGCACATAATCTAAAAGTCTAAAATCTAAATGACCAATTTATTTTACAGATACTAATCCGATTCGTAGTTTCTGTATTTATAGAATGAAAGAAAACTTCAAATTTTTCAAAAACATTTTAAATCTAATTTAACGTTTCAATATTTTGTCTATGTAATTATTAATTTATGATAAATATAATTAAATTTGTCTAGTACAATATATTAAATTTATTCTAATTATATTTTTAGGTTTTTGCTAACTACCAACATGGATGTACGATGTACATTGTACCTACCTATTGAACCATTTCAGCTACCAAGAATTCTCCATTTTACAAGCCCAGTCATTTTTAATTTTAATTATATACTATAGATATTACTATGGAATTTCCCTTACATGATTTACAAAAAACAAAATTCACTTATGATTTGGAAGAATAAAAATGCTTTATTTTTTTTGCTTCCAGTCCAATAAAAGACACATTTATTATAATAAACTGCATACATTTTCTATCTTTTCATATATATTGTAACACAATTTACCTCTTTCCCTTTAATCATTACAATTGCTAATATTATTGCTATTTTTCCTCCATTATACAAATTTATATAATATATAGGTACGTATTAATTAGTATGCTGTGTCATACAGAAACCTATGTAATGTGTGCAGTTCGCTTTAAATTAATAAAATAGTTATACCTATATAAACTATTGCATGTTATTTTTTATAATATTTATAAATAATGTATGTTTTACATTAAGCGAAATAAAAATATAACAACAGTCAACAATATACAACACGGAAAAATGTTTGAAAAAGTATAAAAACTTTAATAACCCTCAGATTGTAGGAGGAGCGATGAACGTAATGGGTAATAGGGTTTACAGCAATGTTTTATGTGTATTATTATTATTATTATTTTTTTTTTTTGATGTTGAACTTCTATTAATGGTCCTTTGTTGAATAAAAATTCTAAAATGGGTTTAAAAATCAACCAAGTTGAATAAAAAATCTAAAACGAATAAAAAAATCTATATCAGATGTTGTGGCCGGTAATGGAGCGATAATAGCTCGTGTGTTCGGCCACAGAATCGCTTACACGCACCTTGTCACCCACCGACTGACCTGTGTAACTTAGGTGTAGTGGTGTTATAGCTCAGCTAGAATTGGTCGAGTTCGATGAGCAAATGTCAGTGAGCTATGTGGTGTAGTTATGTGTGAGGTGTGTATGTGTGTGTGTGTGTATGTGTGTGTGTGTGTGTGTGTGTGTAGACTTAAACTAATTGACAAAGGGTAGGTAACTTAAAAAATATGGTAACTCGGTTCCATCCGAAAACTGCACACTTTTGATTTTGACCTAAAAAAAAAGGTCAATACACAAAAACTCCACACTTGATCGGTCATTGTATCATTTGTATCACTAAACTTATTGTGGGTTAAAAGTTTAAACTTGTTACGGATCTCCCTGGAGGTCCGTGCACAAATAAAAACAACGAACACTTTCGAACTAATTACTACTCTCTATATTTAACTTGAAAAGAAAAACTTACAATGCACTTAATGAATTATTTAATGTTTTATAAAAATGGTCTGACAAATATAATGTTCTGGTGCGAATCACAATGTTCCGTCTACTGCTCTGAAATGCCACTGTCACGGCTTGCTATACGAGCCGTGCCTGTACCCAGCGCTTGCCTGGAATTGCTGTCGCAGCAATTCCAGACAGTCGCCGTCATACAATATTATATTATACACTATTATATATATATACCAACTAATATAGCCAGGGGTTCTTAACAAACTGCACACTTTTTTTAGTGCTAAATAACGGATAAGAATATAAGATAATAAGATTATGTTACTAAAAAATAATCATTCGTTTAAGTCATTAACATGATTAAATCTTTCTTTTTAAAATTTAAAACGTTTTTAGATTCTGAGTGGAGCGAGAAAGATAGTGGTTTTACAATGGTGTTTATTTTAGATTCTGAGCAAAGCGATGAATGTATTGATTTTACAATGATGTGTGTTTTTTTTTTTTTGTGTTTTTTTTTTGTGTCTGTCATCACCTTTTAGGACAGTAAAAGTGCTTGGATTTTCTTCAACAGTAACTTTTCTGATAGGAAAGTCAATCTAGTTGGTACTTTGGATGGGGTCAAAAGTAAAAATTTCCCCGTTGTTTTCAAAAGTGACGTGAAAAACAAAAGAAAAATTCAGGAAAAACGGGATGTTTTACACAAAATTTTCGAGAAAATCGATTTTGGTTTTTGTTGCAACTCTGAAACAAATGACCGTAGGTACATGCAATTTTGACTGAATGTTTATATTAGCATTTTCTATACACCATAACATTTTCCAAATATTTTGACTTAATTTTGAGCTGTTTACAGACATTTTCAGTTTCCATTTTTTTTTTTTTTTCTATAAATATCAATTAAATTTTATTTATTGGTTAAAAAGCTTGAAATTTTAATAGAAGGCTTCTAGGTTATTGTTTCAAAGGCAGATGAAAAAAATTAAAAATCCTTAGTCACAGTTTTTATTTATAAGCATTTAAAGTTCAAATCTTGACAAAATACAGAAAAATCACGAAAATTAGCAAATTATTTTGAGTTGAGAATTCATAAAAATGTTTCTTTTTAAATCTAAGATTTGAAAATGTAATACAGGATTATCCATAAGTTTGTCTACTTTTATCAAACAAAAAATTGTCTACAAGAAACTTAAATTAAATTTTTATGAGCGTCTGAAATTCATATTGTTACAACATTTGATATTCACTCGATTTCTCGTGTAACGATTTTCTTATTTTGTTGTAATTAAAAAACGAATGACTGTAGATACTTGAAAATTTCACTGAATGCTTATATTTTCATTTTCTATATACCATACAATTTTGAAAATATTTTGACTCTTTTTGAGCTGTTTACGGACATTTTCAGTTTTCAATTTTTTTAGTTTTTTTTCTATAAATATCAATACAATTTTATTTGTTGGGTAAAAAAGCGTAAAAATGTAATGCAAGGCTCCTGATATATTGTTACAATAGCAGTTAAAAAATATTAAAAATATATATGCACAATTTTTTTTATAAGCATTTAAAGTTCAAATTTTGACAACATTTATCAAATTTAAAATTTAATAATTATTTTGTAGTTAAAAATGTATAAAATGTTCAACTTTTATAGCTAAGGATTGAAAGTTGAACCGTAGCAATGAATAAAAAATTATAATATTATAATATTAATTCAACTTAAAGGCTATAATAAATAATAAAAATTTAAAAAATCCAGACTGATAAATTGTCTCCGTTTAGAATCGTTTTTCTTATATAATGATATTATATCATTGAATTAAGTATATAAATTGAGGTTTAATACAATCCATTATACATTGACTCACTTGAACCTACTGTACAGAAGAGCGACATCCACTTACCCGCTTTTTTATCTTGAATATATTATACGTACCTACATTTTTCTTTGTTTGAACAAATAATAAATTCTAAACTATACATATTATACATACATATACATTATAAAGTATTATAATAGTTAATACTTTTTTGGGATTAAAATCATAAGTGTGCGGTTTTTTGATACAACAATTTTAAAAATTGTGTGGTTTTAACCTGTTTTTTTATCGCAAGTGTGCGCTTTTAGGAGTCAACGGGTAAATTGTTTTTTGGTAACTCTTTTTTGCTGTATAATACACATTATGAAAATAATTAATGGTGTAAATATATAAACATACCACAGGAATACAATATTACAATGGTTTAAAATTTAAATACAATAATAATGCACGGCCCTTATGGTCGAACAAAGTAGAATGATAATATAAATGGCTCGCCTGGCCCAATAGAATAAATATGTATTAAGGCAGTTATTACTATTTTTAACTGTAATTCGTATAAGTATAGTTACCTATAAGTAATAATATAATTTTAAAGAAAGTTATTCTGAACTGTACTACTGTAGACAACTATGATGTAGGATTATCTTTTTGATGTGCCCAATTAAAGAAGCATAGTCAAAGTGAGATCGAACTAGTGCGAAATACAAAATTTTAAGGACTGACTCGTCGCAAAAACGTTTACACATAACACATGCGTTTTATTATGTCTAGTTTCATAAATTATTTATTTCTTATATAGTCAATATGAAAATTTAAGGAAAGTTTTGTGTCCAAGAAAACGCCAAGATCTTGAATTACATTATCACGTCTCAAATTAGAGTTATTTAATGTACAATCAAAAAGTAACGAGGTGCTCAAACAGGGATTTTGTAATTTTTGGAAGATTGTAGAATGTTCTCTAGCAATGCCAGGAACTAATGCAGCAACAGAGGGAATATTTTTTGTACCTATCAAAGCCATAATTATAATTCTCAAAATAAATTTAAAAAAATATTCCTATAGTGATTTTTATGTTTTTTTGTTAAATGAACCAAAACTATTAAAAGCACTCAGTTCATCAGAAAAATACGAATAAAAGATTATAATATAGAAAATGATGAAACTTCTTACTCCAAAAAAAGTAAGAATTCTTTGACCAATTTTTTTAAGTTCACAACAAAAATTAATTCAAACAAGACGTGTTTTATTAAAATATTAATCTTATTCAACATAATTTAAATTGTAAAATATAAAATTTATTAAAAAAACTAGCTGAACCCATACAATTAGTTGCCCGTTAAATGTACCAACTCTATATGACTCAAACTTTGTTCAATTCATTATTTAATATTCGGTGTATGGTGTTCAAAATCAATCTCAACTTTTCCAGAGGCCGAAATAAAAATTCTGATTCACAGCAGTATATTATCAGTTAGGCAATCTACCTGCGGTAGATCACAGACCCCGTGCTGTTTGTACGTGAGTGTATGATTTAACTCTAAAGTATCAAAGTTATACCAAGTTTGTCGTATTCTACCTATAGTGGATTTATATAATCAATTAATACATGATCCTAACCTAACCTGTTGTGTCACTGTTGTCTTTTTGACATCCAGATTTTCTACTTTTCCGGTAGATTTTCCTAAAATGTTCTTTCATAAAAATCTTCTTTGTGATATACTCTTTCGTTTAAAAAAAAAATCAAGAAGATCTGATAAGTAGTTCCAGAGTTTACCCTGTACAAAGGTTTTCATTTCACATTTATATAGTTGAAATATGTATATATATTGACAAAAAATAATAATACAAATCAACAAACATGCCCGTAACCAATAACAAGCAATATACAATACACTATTATTATTTTAATCTGCAACTAAATTTTTTATTATTTAGTTTTTTTTTCTGGACAGATGACGCCACTGTTGATTTGACATCCGAATTTTCTACTTTTCCGGTAGATTTTCCTAAAATTGTTTAACATAAGAACCTTCTCCTGACAATTACGAATACAACAAAAAAAGAATTAGCGAAATCGGTCGAGCCATTCACGCGTAATGCAATGACCAAGGGAAACAGGGATCCATTTTATGTATAGAGATTATTGGTTATTTTTAAGAGTATCTACCTAAAAATGTTTGCCCCCTTTTTTTTTTTATAAAATAAATAAATAAATAAATATATATATAGATATAATCTTTCCAATTTGTTTCTTATCCTGCTGTTATTAAATGGCTTTCTGGCAAAAAAAGGCATAATAAAGTTCATCCTCTTGTCTTACAGTGTTACAACAACAGTGGTATTCCAGGAAGCACGTCTAAGCATTACAGCTTATGAGTAATAAAATATATCAGTTAAATTTTAAATTATATATCAGTGGGGCCCATTATATTTTTGAAGAATAAATAAAAATAAAAAGAAATAATATCATTTATAAAATAAAGTATTTGTTAATAGTGGAATTTTTTTTCGGATTAATATTTTATAAGTATATTTTTTTAATTTGTAAAATAAAAGTAGGTTGGTAGTTCCCAAAAAATAATTATGTGTTATTTGATTGAAAAAAAAATATAATGATATTGGAGTTCTGCAGATGAGGTCATATCATTGTACCTACATACCTAAATAAAATGTGTAGTACGAATTTTTATGAAAAATATGGTAGGTAATAAAGATGGTACCAATTTTACACACACACACAAACACGAATATAAATAAACAATACATACTACAAAACGATAAGTTACGTTTAGCAGACACTTCAACTTACAAATAAAATGTGGCGATACACATGTTATATAGGTAATAAAAGTTATTATAGTTTTAATGTTTACCTATCTTTTATATACCTAATAAAAGTGGCGATTTTAACCACTCAATATAATAAATGTATAACAATATAAAATATGGTACGAGCAAAATGGGAAATTAGGCACTGTGCACAATACCAGTATGGTACCTTCTACTGAAGAATTAATATTTTTAGACTTGCTAATCATTAGCTTTTTTTTGGTGCCAAGTCTGAAGTTCTAGGCCAAAATGTGTGAGCCCACTTCACAATTTAAAAAGTTTATAGCAGCCACCTGAGGGACTTGCAAATTTCAAAAAGGGTCTTGCAAATACTTGCAAATCGTTAGCATTCGTTTGATACCGATTTCGAAGTTCTGGGTCTAAATAAGTAGGGTATAGGTGAAGTTGGTCCAACTTTTAATTTATTGATTTTCTCGGCGAGAGCCTTTTCTAAAAATAGACTTTCAAATACTTGCAAATAAGTAATAACATGCAAAATAATGGCATAGATTTGAAAAAAATTGCCGTGCTTAGGTTGTTCAACTCACAAATAATTTGCACATTTTCAATGTTTTAATAAAAAAATCATTCAATGATGCTCCAAAAAGGGTACAAATTTAGTGTAATTATGCAGTACGGTTGCGAGACAGCGAAGTTGTTAAACCGATGGCCGTCATCAGCGCCCAGCTAGTTTAAAATTGGATACATTTCTCACACATATAAATATATGATGCATAAAAAAGTTAAAAAAAACCAGATAATTACAATTATAATATAAGTATACATTTTTATTTTAGTTGGTTTTATGTATTATACAAATATATGATTATGGTTTTAAACCCCTCCTGAAAATTTGTTCCAGTTACGGCCTTGAATGGATAACATATATTTAAGATACCAAACGGGAAAACCAACAAAAGTCAGACAAGTTTTACCCAAACAAGCAATAATTCGACCATAAGGGCGACAACACATGGAACCAGAACGACAATGATGATGATGATGATATTAATATGTAATATATTATTATATTTTAGACAACTGTGTACGACTAATAAATAGTATATCCTCAAGTTGATCGCCACAGCAAATCGTACTTAATAAATATAGGTACATCATATATAGTGTTCAATATGCATTAATATTATCAAAGCTTCACAATTTTTCTGCCAGTATCATGCTTACGTGGCATCAAATGCATTGGATTTAATAGTAAATAGTACGGATTATTTACTCAGGCGTTAAAAAAAAAAAACATGGCGTACTCTGAGAAATTGAGAATAATATTATTCTCGTGTACGATAAATAAATAATTACTTATTGTGAACATTGTTTTATGTGTGCTGAGGTGTACGAATCAGAAGCAGATAGCTTATAAAAGAAATCGAGAAATACTGTTTTCTTTTATTCATTTCCCAGCGTTCACATTACTGAGGTGTACGGATCAGGATCAGATAGCCTATAAAAGAAATCGAAAAATACTATTTTCTTTTATTCATTCTTCAACGTTGACATTAATTTTATAGTTTTCTTATATTAATTCAAAATGAATTTTTTTAAGCATAGTTTAATAACGTTAACAGTTCTAACGATTGCAATTTGGGTTATGCCAGCTTCAGCTGATACAGAAGAAAAACTAATAAGTATGGATTAATTTATTGATATAGAATGATTATATTAATTGTACCTATTATAGTTTTTTATTATGATGATATTCATCTGCAATGCTTTATACATGTTTGGAATTAATTTAAAAACGAAAACCAATTATTAATAATATGTTATTATAACCTTTTTATAAACAAAATGTATGCCGTTTATTTGAATTTAAATGTATACAATACCTACCTATAATTTTGATGTATTTAATAAAAATGTTATACCTGAAGGGTTATTAAAAAATGGATATTTTTTGATGTGATCTTTTCCGGTTTACGTGTACCACGTCAGTGATGCCCAAGTTGCCACTTACTCGCTGCGCTGCGATCGGACAAAAAAAATCGAAATGTCCCTCGTCGATTTGGTATGCAACACCACCTCAAGTTACAATCACAGGGTAACCGCAGTACATCCACTCTTAATAACGACATTAGTTTTATAACGACTATTCAATTTAAATAGTGGTATACGTATAACACGTATTAAGAGTGGATATATGGCGGTTACCCTGTGACCAACTTGAGGTGGTGTTGCATAGCAAGTCGAGGGATATTTTCGATTTTTATATCCGAGCGCACTGACGGGTACAAAATCGTCAAAATCATCGGACACGTCATCGTTAAATTTTTTTGGCGTCTATCATCATGTAAAAATTATTATATCGTAATTATTTGTAGTAATTAGTAAATAAACATGATTGACTAATAAAAATTCATTGTTTTATTTTTAGAGTCTTGTGAAAGTAATATTTTTAATTAATAATAATTAATATAGTAACTTAAAATATTTATGATATGCCACATAATTAAAAATATTAAAAGGTTGAAAAAAGTATATTGTGTATTCTTAAATAATTATGGTCAAGATTAAAATGATCATTATTTTTTTCACAAATTTTTTATTTACGTTGATTTCCGTTTCATAGTCAATTTGTTATATTCATAAATTATTGTAGCTTTAGGAAAGTATCTTCAAAAGTGTGCCTATAATGTTTACATTACCTAAGTTACCTTTTTAATGTTGTTTTTTTCCGATTAGAAACCGTGTAAATTTTTTTTTATTATTAATAGCCAATAGGTTATTTTGGAAATAATGAGTGGTTCATGATAAAATAATAGTTTTTTTTATATATAGAAACGGTGACAGTACCAGTTTGTTAGACCAATACCGGGTTGAGTGCAAATTACAACCACTAAATATTTAATAAATAATTAAATTGTAAACTATACCTAATTGGCCAAGTTTAATGCTCCGCGATTCGTTCATTACTGATTAGTGAACCATTAAATTAATCGATTATTAATCATACTACTCAAGCATAGTTTTATATAATAATTTTATATGAATGATTTTAAAATTTAAAATGTAGGTATTCTCGCTATTGTTGGATATAAAGGTAATTAACAGACAAGAAATTTTATGTTTATTATCTCCTTTTATCGAAGTATATTAGACAAAATTATAATTATGCTTTTTATGATCTTAAAGGTAAATATAAGCTATAATTTTAGAATTGTGTTTACTTTACTAGTCGTTATAAGTTTTCTTGAATTGTGGTTATTATTTAATCGGTATATTGAGTATTTGTTTCTACCACGCAAGACCTTTTCACACACGAAATAATATATTTATATTTCTTGGTGTATTTAAATATATAATATAAAGTCATCATGTTGTCTTAATTTTTATTTAAACGGAAAACTAATTACTTACTTTTCGGAAATGCATTTATGATTATATTATTATATTGGATACAAATACAACCTTATTTTATGAATCCTCGCATCCCAAAAACTCTCTCCTTTCCCATACAAAATTCCTAACGTACCATTGTCATAACTAAAAAAAAAGCAAGTTACAAAGTTAGAACGTAAAAAAGTAATGTTACAATAATATATTATGTACCTCAGTCAATAAAGTGGATTGATATGTATGTACTAAGTTTAGAGGTTAATGACCTTAAATTTCCTTAGGAGTTAAGAGGCAGTTATGTTACAAAAGTTGCATTGCATAATGCTGTGTAATAGGTATTGTTACTGAAAGGTATAATACTAGTATGATATAATTTCAGATTCTCGAGACGACTACATCAATGTACTACAGTATAAAAGTATGTATTAGAAACTAAATTATTAATGCAATTTTAAATATTATAACATATAGTGGTTATTTTTATGCAAACAATAGTACGTTTTTATAATTGTAATTAATTGGTTCTATTTATTTTTCAGAAAAGGAATGTAGGTATTTCATTGAATTTTTTTTTTTTTTTGTAAATTAAGTTGTATTAATTAATTTATAGAATGCAGTTTGCAATAGTTATGTAACAATTTACTGCAGATTACGTTGCAATCTAACACTGTTAACATCCTTTTATAGTACCTAGATAGGTCAAAAGTTAGTATCCCCACTCCCCAGTAGGAGTTTTAAAACGCATCAGTAATAACCTACTGATAAGAGTCTGTACTATTGATTGAGCATAATCGGTAACTTACTATTATTTAAACTAAGCTCGATTGCAAAACAAAATATTAAAATATCAACTAAAAAAAAAAGTCTATAAACTGTATATTTGTTTTTATAGACAACGAAGGTAAGTAGTTATGATTTTTATAATACATTTGACTTATTGAAGTAGATAAAAAATATTTTTTGAAGTATGTGGAAAATTTAAACCCTGAACTATATGTTACATACAATATTATCAAATACCTTAGTTACATTTCGTTACAAAACTGTTACAAAACGTTAAGAAAGTCTCGTTCAAAAATTCTGAACTAAGTTTTATGATGCGGAATGGCTAATATATTATAGTTTTGTTTTCGGTCTCTACAAATCTCTTCAAATCTCTACCTATACCTATGTATCGTATTAAAATAATTGATGTTTAGGTTCACAATACTCTATATTGAGTGAGTAGATAGGTACACGATAATAATACTCCCTCAATGAAATGATAGTCAAAATATCAAATATTCTTCTTTAAGACTATGGGTACTTTTAAAACGGAATAATCCTTACTATTTCCTATATTTGTATCTAAATACTATTTATATTTTATTCTATATCATATTATTATATTCTATTAGATTGCTCTATTATTTATATTTTTAAGAACTGCTCCCCCAGCACAAGCTTTCCTTACCGGGGTTTACTGCAATATTGTACTCAGAATTAAATTATGTGAATATTATATTTGTAGTTGTACCTATATTATAATTGGTAATTATACGTGGTCAACTAAATATTATTTCTAACTTTTTATAGCTGATTATAGTAAGTTAAATGTTTATAATTTGTTTATAATACCTATTATGTTTAGTTAAGTTTATTCCAATAAATTAAATACAATTAATTTTTAATTATTAAAAACGTATTTGTTTTTTTTTATTCAGAAAAATTAAACGGTAATTTTTTTAAACCACTTAATACAAATTACTTATAGTGACTAACATTGTAGATTGAATATATTATGTTAATGCTATGAAACTTTTTTTCATTACCATATTTTTTTTAAAAAGTTGTTAATTATTTAGTTTTAAAATAAAATTCTACTATTGATATGTTTTGAATACAGTTTTCTATAGTACCTAATTCGTTTATAATTTATTTTTTCTAGACATTTATGGTACGTATATTTTTGTTTTGTTTTTTTTATGTTATTAAAATAATACATTTTAATATTTTAATCGGTATGAGATTTCAAAATTGTACTATCGTATTATTTACTTCTTCCATTAGCTTCAACGTCAATTTATTAATAAATTATAAATAGACACTGAAGATCAGATATCAGAAACATTAGAGTAAATTGTGTTGTTCGTTAAGTCTTTCTTTAGGTATGTAAAGTTCTTTTCCAGAAATTTCACGTCCAAAATGAAAATTTCAATTGTTCTTATTTGTATTGTATCTATATTAGAATAAATAATAAGGTGGATTCCATAAATCAAAAACTAAATGTACATACGAAGGGTATGAGAAGCACATGTTATTAATTTTTAGTAGCGGTACGACGGTACCTAGAGAAAACCAAAAGAGTTTATGGTTCATCACTACCATCAATATCATATCGCATATTATGATTGTATTATTAATAACTATTCTATGTTACATTTTTTTTTCAGTAAAAATTAGTGAGTATAGTTAATGATTATTATAATATTCTTAATTTTCCCTCTTCTATTTAATTCCAACCAGATGACAAATCTAAAATCAGTTGGAATACACAATGTTTATAATTGGTTCAGGTTCTTATTTATTTAAAACATAATTTAGTTAAATAAAACGTCGAATATTATGCAATAAAAATTCAATCATGTGATTAATCTCATTATGGACTAAAATATCGTATAATACTTAAATGTTTTCAAATGCTATTATTAACCTTACTGGCATTTAATTAGTTATCTTTGATTGCCTATAATTGTATTTCTAAATATTGTATGTGTTCAGTGTCAACTTTTGATTCATACCAAGTGCCATATCCAATTCAGTCGTGTAGCCAGGGAGTGGGATTTTTCGAATAAACTTGCCCGTATAATCTTTTATTTTATACAGTATCTGCAATACACATCCATACACCTGCCTCCGGGACTATCCACTGGAAATACTTTAGTGGTAGAAGAGTGCCACCATCGTATAATTGTCATCTGCATACATTACAGTCACTAACACAAAATAACTAATATACTATCTAACAACAGAGGCCACTATCCCCCTTGTTTTGGCTTTCAGCCTACACTTTAGGAAAATTAACTAACGAATTAATATAATTAATCAGATCGTGGAGACAGTAAGTCGGCGGTGTTGGAATACTTGCACTTCTTCGCGACCGGGCTTGACATGTTCCCCGGTTGCCCTTGCCTGACTCTCCTCGAATTCTCTGGTCCAAAAAAATCTGGTTATGAACTGAGGGACCATAGTTGCGTGGCGAAGACGTCCAGTGTCCATTGCAAAGTCGCATTGATCGCACTTACCTGATTCTTAAACGTGAAATCAGTGTGCGAAACAGCCATGATCCGAAAGCACTTGTGAAAAGTGAAACGTGGCCTCGCCAAAACTACAGGACAGCTATCTACTAATGTCACCTACCAGCTTATGCGTCCATCTGCCGTTGGGGCAACTGGCGCACTCTCTTTGCCGACAGGAAACGAGGTCCTTCCTAGCGTCGTCTTTGCTTAGTCCGTTGTGTATCTCCGATCGTAATCTCACAAGTAGTTGGATGGGCGGGATTCCTGAAATTACCGCCACCGCCCCGTATGACACTGTATTGTAGCCAGTATTCGGACTTATCTAGATAAATTTATCTAGATGAATATCTAGATAATTATTTGTTTATCTTTTATCTTATCTAGATAAATAGTTACAAGGTATCTAAACGTTCATCTTAGATAATTTTTTGACTAATCTAAATAAATTCATCTAGATACATTTTTTATTAACAAAAATTGAGAAATTGTACAAACGCATTTTAAATATTTTTATAGATTTTTAAACCAAGTATATTGTTTATAAATAATGTAATTATTTTTATTTATATCATTATTGTTATTATGTTCCTAGTGCCCAACTAAAATATACCTAAATTTAAAACCCATTTAAAAAAAATTGTATCTTTTTTTTATCTAGATAAATATGAGTTAAGTTATCTTTAATACCTATCTAGATACATTTGAGTTCCATTATCTTTATCTTTATTTAGATAAAAAATACTTATCTAATCCGAACACTGATTGTAGCAGCACACCATCCTTAGCACCTGGAAGTGCCTATGTACAGCTGTCATCTTTCTCCACCCTTCTGCCAGCATGGGATTGATCCCGATGGGAGCCGCGTATAACAGCCTTGCGAAACTACACTAGACAGAAGTCGGCGGGACTTTTGCCTGGGTCCACTGAGATTAGGCATGAGGTCCCCCAACTGCCTTATAGCGACTGCCACTCTTTCAGACGTAAGGTCCACATGCTTGTCCACAATGTTTTGTCAAGTTAGACACCAAGATAGCGAAGACTCTGTTAGGACCTTATGACATGACCGCCGCAGAGCACGGAACCCTCGTCTTCTTGGAAACTATACACTCAGCTTAAACCACCACGAGTTCAAGACCGTGGTCCGACATCCAGTTACTGATGAAACTGAATGCTACCGCCTACCACAAAACGCTCCTCCAGTGTGGAGGGGATGGCTGACAAGGATACTACGGCCCCGTCCTCCGCAAATTCTATGAGCTCGACCGTATAATCTAAAAATATATTAGATGCATGAACAGGCCCCCAAGTTGTATTAAATTTCACTTGTTAAAAATTCCTGGCCACACGCTGTCAGCTGTTCCAATCTGCCTTAGTCAAATTGACCATCTTGGTCGAGTTAGTTCAGAAAATGTGATACACCTGATACAAAATTCCAAATTGGTTTTAAAGCCATAGCTGGTATTACCTACTCTATACATTTGATTGGATTGTTAACAAAATGATTAACTACTAAAATAAATTAATAATTTTTAAAATTCATAAAATTAAAATTCACTAGAGCTGTCATCACCTCGAGTCTTGACAAACGAAGAATCGAATGAAATGTGACTCTCACAGTTTCACATTTTATAAATGTATAACTTTGTAACAATGTAGTATGTGAGTATCTTTCTAAAGAAAATATAAAATATATTTTCATTATTTTTATATTTAAGTTTTGAATAACATTTTATAACAATCTAGAAGACTTCCCCCCCCCCCCCCAAAAAAAAAAAAAAAATCTGGAACGCTTACTTATTTAATCATGATATAAAAATACTATATTACTCTATAATTAATTTATGGAAAATATTTTGTACATAGTATAATTTAAACATTATCGTTTACAGTTGACTTGCGTACGTATTATTTTATTTTTATATATTTATGTTACGGGTAAGGTCCAAAAACAGTTATTGTACATACTATCCGGCTAATGTGAACCTTATAAATAGTATTTTTACTTTATCCAGTAGGTACAGATAGTGTTTACATTACCCGGATAATGTGAACATTTACCTTATTTTGTACTTTACCCGTAACATATATATATTTATCAGGTACCTACATAATAATATTATTTTGCATGAAACCCATTTTTTTAATTTTTTTATTCTGATTGGAACGAGGAAAGTATCAATATAATATTGGTAGGGTTCTAAATTGTAAATTGTAAATCATGCTAACTCATAATAAACCATAAGTTATCAATTATCATATTTTATAACTAATAAGTAACGTTAACATTAAAATTATTTTTTATCTAGTCGATATGGGTACGTAATGATTATGTATTTTTATTGAATTAGTAGTTTAATAATTCTATTTATATGAAATTTCTAATTAGTACCAACACAATTCATGTGCTTGAAACTAAAATGTGCTAAATAAAAATAAGTCAATTTATTTAATAAAATCCGCTGTTTATATATTATATTGTAATGGTACATAGCACACTTACTAATACGGTTCTTCTAAACTTTAATCTAAAGGTTAGGTTAGGGTTAAGGTCACTGACAACGATGAACACTAGACTAATATCCAATATCAAAAAAAAGCAAAAGATATCGGGAGATCAACCGACTATGAATAATTCAATGACTGCATGTAAAATTGTGCCTGCATTCATATCGAGTATGTTTGTATTTGACTCACTATAGTGGAACTTAGTGAGTTTTGACTGGAGACGAGTAGATATTAATTTCCAATCTCCTTCTGCCACAATGTGATACTATTTTACTGAGTCAAAGCCAAATTAAAATAATGAGCGATAAAAGATTGCATTTAAATTGCATTTCCGTAGTGATATTTTATCTATTTTAAAAGTGATATAAAAAAAAAGTCTGATGAACTCGGGGACTGCCGCGGTAAAGCTATTGCATAGCAATTTTGTAGCCATGTATCATGTAATTATAAATATTTATTTTTGTATGATATTAATTCAAGTTACACTTTTTGAGCACGATGATCGAAAAGAAAATGACAAAATGAGTTTTTTTTTTTGATAATAGTAGAAAATATTTTATTTGAGACTTTTTTGCTTAGCAACTGGTTAAACTATAAATAACAAATATAATAACAACATCTTACGATCACGCTTTTTTGTAACAAAAAAATTTTTTCAGTCACCACGCCAGGTTAGGAATATTTTTGGCTGTTAACAATAGAGTTACAACTGTACTTACTATTTATGTGGTAAAATAAATTAGTGAATGGCTCTCCTAAAGAATTTAATATTTTTTAATAGCATATTTTGGTTCCAAGCTGACAAAATGCTAACTAGTCGGATGACTTAAAAATTCCATAGGTTTGATATCTATAAATTTATTATTATACATTTTTATAGTATATAATGGGTTGATATTATTGTTTTTTTATTAGTTTATTATCATGCTATGATAATTATATATTATTATAAATGATTAACTTTAAAATAAGTCTTTTACAATAATTGTGTTAATATTTCACAGTACTAGGCTTTCTTCTAGGCTTTTGATTTCACATTTTTAGACGAGGCTTTAGGCTTTTGAGACTATGGTAATTATTAATATTTTTTTTTGTTTTACAGAAGAAAGTATGTAACATTTATTGAGTTTTTATTTTATAGATCTTTATAATTCATTTTTGTTTGAATGTTTCTTAGTTAATTTACATAAGCAATATTTTTAATTGTCTTTTAATCAACTGGAAATCACATAAAATACAATTTTCATATCTGGAACACTCGTTAGACGTTATACAAGCTATAAATGATGAGTTATTTATTATTTTATTCGTATGGTGTGTTACATTTAGACATCTAGTAGAACATAGATAATTTAGTTGAGCGTCTATTATTTTTTGTGTGAGTGCTATTTTGCCACAGCGGGACACACTAGGTACTACGTAACTTAGTATATTAAAGCTATTATTATAAATTAGAATTTTCACTATTTACAAACATTTTAAGTTAAAAACGTAGAATAACAAATTTCCGCTATTTTGTTTTGATTAAAATTTATTATTTGTAAACTATTTTAATGGCAATAACAAATAATAATACAGTGAAATATCCCTACTTAGTAATATAGGCTGGCGGTTTGTCTTCCTCAGAATTGTTTTTCGCATACAATGATTTTATATCATTGAATTTAAATTTAACACATCCATCACAATAACTTATATGAGTATAATATGACACGTCATATAAATGCACTATAGATGGGTCTTTTTAAATGTAGTGGTAGGTATACGTATATTATTGATAATGCTTATTTTTCTGAAAATGGTTAATTTCTCTACTTTTGACTAATGAGTTACGTTCCGCATAAGTATAGACAATTCTTCAATAATTTGAACTTAATTTTAGGGTAAATACTTAATTATTGAGTTTTCTTATTCTAATTAAACTTTGTCAATACGTATTTCACAGTACTTTTATCTTCTATGCTTTTAATTTAACATTTTTTATTAAATAATACGTATGATAATTTATTATTAACATTCTTTTCTTATTTTTCAGAAGCATGTATGTAACAACGTTTGTGTTTTTATTTCATTTATCTTTATAATTAATTTGTGTTTAAATGTTTCTAAGTAAATTAAATTTCAATATTGGTTTTAAACCAAGTGTTTGTAATTTTTTTTTTTTTTTTTTTTTTATTGGTCTTGAAATCTATAAAATTTCTGCTTCGACAACTTGGTCATTAGCATGTTACTATAAATAATAGATACATAATATTTATAGTGGGTAACAGATCTAAGAATTAAATACAAAAAGATACAATAGAAACAGTTTTAGATTAGTTCGTTTAGTAATTTGTACATTGAAAAGGGGTTGACTAGAGTAGCTTGAGTAATTTGGTTGTCTTAAAGAATTCGATGGTGTTGATCTCATTTTCAGGATTTGGGCCTAGACTTGCTCCAATTTGGTGGCTTATATTGAGCTCCTCTCTTTGTTGTATGTAAATTCTACATTCTTCGAATATGTGTTTTATTGTAATTGTTGTGCCACATGATTGGCATATTGGTGGATCTCCTTTGCTCATTATGTACTCATGAGTTAGTCTTGTGTGGCCAATTCTGGCCCTATTTAGTTTTTTTTCATTTGTGGTACTAATATTGGGATTTCTTCTCCATCTTTGGACCGTTTGTTTAACTTGGTTTAATTTGGTGTTTTGGATGTTCCATATATTTTGCCATATTATAGTGGTGTCTCTTTGAATTTGTTTTCTTATGTCAGAGTATGATGAAATGTTAATATATTGTGAATTCGGTGAATTGATTGCTAATTTAGCTTGTTTATCTGCCCTTTCGTTGCCGATTATTCCAATGTGTCCAGGTATCCAGATTAATTTTATATTGTTGTTCTTTTGGTTTGCTTCCTCTAGTCTATTCTGAATTTGAATTGCTATATCGCTCGGATTGAATTTATTTTTTACACTAATTAGTGTACTTAACGAGTCGCTTAGAATGATATGTTTTTGGTTTTCCTTTTTGTTTATATATTTTATGGCTAGCAATATAGCAAGTGCTTCGGCTGTATATATGGAACATGTCGATGGTAGTTTGAATGATGTCTGTGAATTGTTTTTTATTATGGCTATTCCTACCCCTTCGTCATTTTTGGAGGCATCTGTATATAGTTCTTGAAATTCATTTTGGTTCTCTAGAGTATTTTTCAGAAGGTTTTTGTATATAAGTGGAGGCGTGTTTTCTTTACGTAGAGTATTCAATTCTGTGTTTATTTTATATATGCTTGTCCATGGAGGACAAATTATTTTTTCTTTTTTATTATTTGTGGAATCTTGGTGTAGTTTTTATTATTTTGTAGATCAAGGGTTATGTTGCTAGTTGAAGCTGGGTTATTTGTTAATCTGGTTAGTCTCGCAGCGTATAGGAGTGTCAACTCTGTTCTTTTTAGGTCTGGTGTTGGTTCACCCGCTATATTATAAATACTTTTAATTGGGCTGCTTTTAAAGGCCCCTATAGCCATTCGCATCCCCATGTTGTGGTTTGAGTCTATATATTTTATTAATGTGTTTTTGGTCGTGTTATAAAGAAATGAACCGTAATATAATTTTGCTTGAATTGTTGATTTAAATATTTTGATCAATGTTTCTGTTTCACATCCCCAATTTGTGTGCGATAATAGTTTTATTAAATTAAGCGCTTTATTTGTAGATACTTTCAATGATTTTATGTGCTGCGACCACGTGAGCCTAGAATCGAATGTTATACCCAATATTTTTATACATGTTTTGTTGGGTATATTTTTATTATTCATTTTAATATTTAGTTCTCCTACATTTGATTTCCTGGTAAAGGTTATGCTCTTTGATTTTTCTATTGAAAAACCGAATCCCGTTTTTGCTGACCATTTTTCTAGTTGATTTGCTGTTGCTTGCAGGTGGTATTTAACTGTTTTGATATTTTTACTTCTACATGAGAAATTAGCATCATCTGCAAATATGTTGGCTTTTATCGGAAATTTACAATGTTTATCAATTTTGTTAATTGCCACTAAAAATAGTGTAACTGAAAGTGCGGATCCTTGTGGTACTCCATTTTCCTGTGTAAAGGTATCAGAGATATGGTTTGATGTTTTGACTTGGAATGTTCTATTTTTTAGGAAGTTCGTTATAAAATTTAGCATATTACCTTGGCATATGACTTTATTTAGCTTAGAAAGAATGTAGTGTCTCCAGGTGACGTCATATGCTTTTGAAATGTCTATACTAAGTAAGCCTAAGATTTGTTTATTTTGAAGAGCTTGCTGAGCTTCTTCCTTTATTGCGATGAGGTTGTCGTATGTGGAGCGATTTTTTCTAAAGCCACTTTGGAACGGCGTTAGGTAATTAATTTTTTCTAGATACCAAATAAGTCTAAAATTTACAATTTTTTCTATGACCTTACACATGGTGTTTAATAATGTGATTGGCCGATAACTTTCTGTGTTGAATCTACATTTTCCTGGTTTGTTAATAGGGATGACTATGCCCTTTTTCCATGTTGAGGGGAAGATACCATTACACCAAATGGTGTTGTATATTTTTTCGAGTAAGAGTTGACTTTTTGGACCAAAATATTGTATAAAAATAAATGGAATCCCATCAGGACCTGGGCTTAGACTTTTACATTTTTTTAGTGTGTATGCTATTTCTTCCCTTGTTATCTTTGAATTAATTTGAAGTTGATTTTCATTGTTGTGGTCAACTATATTAATGATGGGTGTATTTTCTTTTATGTGTTTGAGATTGATAAAGTTTGGACTGTATGATGTGTTATTACTGTTTAAATGGAAGTACTGTCCTAATTTGTTAGAAATTTCATTTGGATTTGTTATTAGTTTATTGTTGATTTCATCGATTAGGTTTATTTTATAGTTACGTTTAATTCCTTTAAGAGAGTGTATTTTATTCCATATGAGTTTGGTATCTGCCTTTTCGTTTATATTATTGATGAAGAATTCCCATGACTTTTTTTTACTTGATTTAATTATATATTTAGTTGCTGCCCTATGTTTTTTTAAATTAATATAATCACTTTGGTTTTTTGTTTTTTTTAATTTATTAAGGGCTTTATTTTTAGTTTTTATTGTGTTTTTGATGGTCTCATTCCACCGGGGTACCTTTGGTTTTTTCCCCCATTTCTTATTTTTTTCTATCGTAAGTTCAGCTGTTTTTATTATTGCGTCCGTGAATAATTTTGTTAGACTGTCTATGTTTAATGAGTCCATATATTGTATGTTGTCCACTTCCAGTTCTAGTGTCTCTGTGTATCTGGCCCAATTTGGGTCTTTTAAGTTCCACCTCTCTATTGCTTCATTGTTTTTTGCGTTGTATGTCCTAGATAAAATTTGAAGTATTATGGGAAAATGGTCACTGCTAGTTAGGTTTGGCGTTACGTTCCATTCGATCCGTTGTGCTAATGATGTGCTAGCGAAAGATAAATCAATGTTTGATAAGTTGCCATTTATTGGATTTAATCTTGTGGGTTCGGTGTTATTTAATAATATTATGTTGTTATTTTCCAGGATTTTTTCTATGACTTTACCTCTCTGATCAGTGTTTTTGGAACCCCATATTACGTTGTGACTATTAAAATCTCCTACAATTATAAATGGTTGTGGTAATTGTTTTATAATATTGTTAATGTCCGCGTCAGTGAATGATTTGTGGTTAGGTAGATATATATTGCATATGTTAATATCATTATTCGATAATTTGACTGTGACCGCTATGGCTTCTATGTCTGTAGATATGTTTAATTGACTGCTCGGGTAATTAGTATTAATGTATATGGCCACTCCACCACTTGCCCTTGCACTATCTAATCTGTTTTTATTATAACCATCATAATTAGCTAGGTTTGTTATGTTGTCGTTTTTGAAGTTAGTTTCTTGAATGCATATGATATCTGGATTATGTTCTTGTATTAAAATGGTGATTTCTTCGTACTTTTTATTGAACCCATTCATATTCCATTGTAGGATTTTTATATTATCATTTTTATGTGAATTCATTGTTTGTTTTTTTTTTGTGGTGTGTTTTTTTTTGTTTTGTTTTTTTTTTTTTTTTGTTGATTTGTTTATGCTTCTGAACTAGCTGAGTCATAATTATCATCTACTAACTTTTTAGTAAAACGAGTAAGTCTATTTTTTATGCTTTTGTTTTTTAAAGTAGGTTTTATTTTTAATAAAATATCAAGTAGTTCGTCTTTAGTAATCTTGTATTCTGTATATATGTCATATGGGTTAAAATCACCTTGGTTGTTTTCAAAAATATGTTTGAATGTAGTGAAGTCGATTTTGAAGTCTTCATTGTCATTGAAGATTTCTTCTGCAGGGCTTAAATTAGTATCAATGTTTTCTAGGAATTGTTTGAGAGAATTAGAAGTTATTTTGGGTTTTTTTTGTTTCCTGTACTTTCATGGTTTTGTTTTCTAATATGTTGCTTTGTGAGGGGTTGTCGATAACTGTAGGTGATTTTGGTAATGAGGGGGAGGGGAAATTGAAAGAGTCAGGAAGAGATCTTTTTGCGCCAGAGGTCGGGTCTATATCCATATTAGCCGTTAAGACTTCTTCATTTGTGGTGATTATTAAATTTGGTACATTTGATTTGTTTTTATACGTATTGTCAGGGCCATTTTCATTTGTTGCCGTCTGTGTTATGATTGTGTTTTCTTCAGGTTTATTCGGACAATTTGAGGCAATGTGGCCTTGCGTTTTACATAAGAAGCATGTTAGCGAGTCGTCCAATATAAATATTCTGTAGTTTGTGTCATCGTAGTTGATTAGGATTGAACTAGGGAGTTTTTCTACGTCTTCTTGACTTATGAATAATTGACGACGAAAGCTTAAAATGTGGGAGAAGTCGGCATCTTGTATACCTGCTCTTAAAAATGAGATGTTGCTAAGCAAAACTATATTAAGTTTGTTAAATTCATGTTCTATGGCTTCGTGCGGAATGTTGGGATAGACGTTAGATATAATTATTCGTTTGTTTGGGTTATGCAATTTACGGATTTTGAATTGTTGTTCATTAATTGTTATTATTGGGTGGTTGATAGTGAGATTGTCTACTAATGCTTTATTAGTTAGGAAAATGCACAATCGTTTATTCGATATACGGGAGGCGAAGATGATGTTGGCCGGTTTTACAATATTGCCGATAGCGATAATATAATCTTTGTGCGGGAATGTTTCGTTTATGTCTATTAATATTGCTTGTTCTTTTTTCGGGATTAGGCTGTTTGCTACAGTTGAGGCAAAAGATTTTTTGTGTGCATCTGCGGATATTTGTGCTTCGAGATTGTTTGTTGATGAGGAGGTCTTCTGTGGTGTGAGGATTTGCTGGGTTATTTTGGTTACTAGTGGCGTTGATTTGGTTGTTAATACCTGTGAGGTTTTAATTTGATTGATTTTACTGGGTGACTTTGTAACAGTTGACTTTGTGTTGGTTGGTGGGTTTTGACGGATTGATGGGCTCTTCATCGCGGGTTTTTTTGTGAACATGATTTAGTGTTTTGGGCTTGTGCCCTGGTTGTTTTTTTTTTTTTTGAGCGCGCGCCTACGGTATTAAATAATTACCATATTTACCTGCGTATATTGACTGCGTTGACTGTATGCTATCGAAGCTAATAAATACGGGACTCGCGATAATAAACGTGTTGTCTGTACGCAGTATAAACACGAACTGTGTTTGTAATTTATAGTTCAATACATGTGATCTTATAACAGAACAATATTATTATTATTTTATAATTAATAACTACAATTTTCATTTTATTCCAGTCGATAATGGTACGTATTACGTAATCAGTTTTATTTTGTAAAATATGTCTTATGGTCATTGACAGTGTTCGAATTAGATAAGTACTTTTTTATCTAGATAAAAAAAAGATACAATTATTTTTAAATGGTTTTAAATGTAGGTATATTTTAGTTGGGCACTAGGAACATAATAATAATAATGACATGAATAATAATAATTACAATATTTATAAACCATAAACTTTGTTTGAGAATCTGTATAAATATTTAAAAATGCTTTTGTACAATTTCGCGATTTTTATAAATAAAAAATGTATCTAGATGAATTTATTTAGATTAGTAAAAAAAATATCCAAGATAAACGTTTTGATGCCTTGTAACTATTTATCTAGATGAGATAAAATATGAACAAATAATTATCTAGATAAATTTATCTAGATAAGTCCGAACACTGGTCATTGAATAATACCATGATAAATAAAAGAGATAATATCTCAACAACATTCCAAATTTGAATCTTGTTTGCGCATCTCCACTTTTTCCTATGTGTTTGGTATGACGCAGGCATCCTTATATAACTGTTCTCCGTCAATTGTATTATCCGTGCCTATGTTTTAAACCTTGTGGAGAAAAGCAATATGGCGGATATGCGTATCACAAAGTTGCTGACGTACCTCTTTTCTTTATTATGATTCATACAAAGTCTTTGATTATGAGATGTGAAGGAACATGAAGGAATTCATGGATTTTCCAACGATAATTTTTAATATTTTACTGTTTTGTTTTTTTTTTAAAAAACTACGTTCTTGGAGTTACTGCTTAGACCTTTGAGTGCTTTCGACGCATATTATGTGCGTTCTAGCCACGAAAGATAGTATGGTTGACCAACAAATCTAGAAAAGTGTCTACCGTAGTCAGTATTAAACAGCTGGTGATTTCGACACTAGCGCTTATTTGTTGTGGTCACTATAAATGTAGTTACCTTTCAAATGTGAAGTTGCGTGATAGCCACTATGACATATAAGCGCTAGTGCTTAAATCCCCAGCTGTTTAATTTAAATTTAATACTGATTATAAAGATTCATTTCGGCAGACATTTTGCCAGTATGGCAATCATGGGTCGATGGGTCGATGGGAAACCATACTATCTATAGCCGTGGTTTCCTTGCGAAGGCAATCCACGAATTCTATATAGCGACGTATAATATAGTATGCGTTTTCGCTTTTATCAACCGGAATACGGAATATAGTCCGTTTGGGCGAATCGACTTTATGACCGAAAAGCTTTATAAACAAATTACCGTACAAAACGTAAAATGACATTTTATCAGTGGGTGGTAAAATCATTATTACAAATTAATGCTGTCCAGGAGGACAGTAGGATTATTAATTCAGCACTCAAAGGGTTAGTGACCTTTGACGGCAAAATATTAGTTCATCTCCGTATTTCATAGATAGTGAATCATAAGGTTTAATATTATTTATTAAACAGTAGGTATGTTTATTATTTTATTTATAGGAAAGACAAGTACGTGCATTTTGTATTTTTAATTTTTATTTGTGGTTATTCTATGAGTCTCATAACTTTTGTAAGGATCACCATCCTCAAATGTTTGCTTACTCACTGTGAATATGAATCCGATTAAAAATGGATAACTAATACTGGGTATAAGTATATAACTTAGTCGACCTTTTATTACCTATATTCACCTTCTGTGTTTATAAACTATAAATATAAACCAACATTTTAATAACGATTATTTTCAATATTTCGGTCTAATTCAAATTATACTATTTAACTTTCAACATTATATTTTGAAAGCGTTTGTATATTTGTAATATTATGTGTATAAGATTTAACGGTAGGTCCATTCAAAATAATATCACATTCATAACACATAAGTTATTATAATTATTCTTCTTTTTAGTTAAAATAGCGAATGGTACGTACTATATAATATATTCAATTTAATTTTATGTAAAATGTATTGAACAATTTAATTTGAGTTTTCACCATGAACACTTTTAAAACATGCTTTGAATAACTTATAAAGCATGATACATTATAATACATAATACTTAGGTATTACATATTATAAAATATTGTGGTTGATAATATAATATGTAAAACTTTTAGGTTCAGAGCGTAGCGAATGAATTTATTGTATTTACAATGATGTGTATTTTGTTTTTTTTTCGGTCATCGATATTTTGGGTATCATTTTTGAGTTTTTGACGTCAGCATAGAATAGTGAAAATAGATAGAAATTTGAATGTAATTAGTGGAATTGCGTGGTCAAAATTTAAAATTTCCATTAGTTTAAGAAATCACCACTAACAACAAAAAAATTGTAATATTTACGGAAAGCCAATTTGATATATTTCCAAAATATTTATATTAGCATTTTTCATATGTGGTAAAAATGTTTGAAGTATTATGAGCTATTTATTGCCTTGAGACATTTTTCGAATATTGTAAATTGTTTTTAAATTATATATCTATGCTAGGATGACACAATGCTCCATTTTTCGTATGCATATAGTAAACACTACACATATTATATAATACATATATTATTATTATTATAATAACTATATATAAAACATATATATATTTATTGAGTTATTTATTCTAAAAATCGGTTAAAACTTGACTGCTATGTATTTTTACATTTTGATCTTACATCGTCGTTGAGTAGTTCAATGTAATGGATGTGTTAAATTTTTATAACACGTAAATGGTCCAATCACTACATATAAAAAATTATTCTGTGACTAGACGGACTCAACAAAAAGTGGCATTTGCCATTTTGTATTACATTCTGTTTACATTTTCATTTAACTTTTAACCATAAAATAATTTTCGCGCATTTATATTTGCATTTTCATGGCATATACACCCTCCCCCAGAAACACATTTTGCATACAATACAACATGTATATTAATTATATTATTTATATTATTAATTATGAATATATGTTTAAGCTAAATATGTCTATTAAAATCTTTATATCCCCCCCAACCATGAAAAAATCATAGATACGCTACTGGTGCAACAGTAAAAACACATAACCAGATTTTGTACATTAAATAATGCCGTTTAAATGCTGCATGCTAATGATGTGTTTAATATAGAGGTAGCTAAATACAATTTACGAATTGTTTAAGAAAAATTAGCCTTACTCAATTCGATTAAACGAGTCTTGTCAACGTTAAAAAACGTAAAATGTTCAGTTTGTTGATGTAATACAGAAACGCCTAATTTATATATTTGTACTAATTCAAATTGTAATTATACGCTATTACTGAATTTAATAAAATGAATATATTAATTATTAATTATTAATTATTAATTAAACTAATGATTACTGTTATATACGATGTAGAATATAGATACCTATACACCATAAACAATTGGAAATTGTAACAATGTAGTTTATTTTTACAGAATTAGGAATAAGATTCAGTAACTATATGAAAGGTATGTATGACTAGTATGACACGATACTACAATTTATTAAAAATTAAAATTGACTATAAATACTGTTATAATAGTAACTATAGTCTATATTACATATAATATTATTTATATGTATATTAATAAAATTGTTTAAATATATATATATATATATAGACATATGACATAGCCACATAGGGTCTATACGACCTAATCAATGTCAACCGGAGCATGACTGATCGTAAAATAAGAATATGGTGTTTTAATACGTAATGATAATATTTAATAGAAAAAAATTACTTGAGCAAATGGTGTTGTCCCCCGACTCAAGTCAATGACTTATTAAGGCAACGCTCCAGTATAAATGCTGAGTCGGGATCGACCGTAGCGTTTATGTATATCAGTGGGTTATATTCGTATACGTAAAAAACATGTTAAAAAAATTGCATTGTGTGAGATGTTAGAATGACCTCTTAATTTTCCAGTTCAAGTTAATAGCGTAACTATAATAGAACAGGACATCTCAGGGTCCAGGGAATATTAACGAGTCTGATTGTTGCCACATTGCATGTTGGGCATTATATATTATTAATATTTTTTGGATTTAATTCTTTTTAACAATATTTTTATGTCTCAGTAAAAAGTATTGGTAAGATTTATCAAAATCGGGAAATTTAAAAATTATTTTTCATTTTATGATGATAGAAAATTACAATATTATGTTTCACTGTAAAAATAACTATAATCGGTTAGAGTTGAATAAAATGTAGCCGGATTTGCGGTAAAAATTGTTCATCATTATATTCGTACACAATCAAGTACTATCAATATATTATAATCTAATTCACATAGTCAAAAATCTAAAATCAAAAACACCAATTTATTTTTCAGATGCTAATCCGGCAACTAGATTCTGTGGCAATAAAATCGATGACAACCGCAGTTATTTGAAAAACATTATATATTAGGAGATTAACATTTCAATATTTTGGCTGGGTAAATATTTTATGATAAGTATAAATTAAATTATTTAGTACAATATATTAAATTGATTCTAATTATATTTTCAGGTTTAATAGAAACATATTTTCAGCTACCAAGAATTCACTATTTTGCAGGCCCAGTCATTATTAATTTAAATAATATATTATTATCATTATATCAAGGATTTTCCTTACATGATTTACAAAAAACAAAATGCACTTACCTTTAATGCGGGAGAAAAAAAAATTCTTTAATTTTTTTTGTTTTTAATTCTAAAAGACACATTTCTTGAAACAAACTGCATACATTTTCTACCTGCACAATTATATATTCTAACACAATTTAACTCTTTCCCTTTTTTCATTACTATTGTTATTATTACTATTTTTAAATGTATTTCCTTCATTATACAATTTTATATATGAACGTAATACGTATTGATTAGTTTTCTGTGCCACATAGAAACTTAGGTATTTTATGCAGTTTGCTTTGAATTAATAAAGTATATTTAGTTATATATATATAAACTGTTTTATATTTTTATTTCTAATATTTATTAATAATGTACCTACGTTTTACATTGAGCAAAATTTTAACAAAAAACAATATACAACATGGAAAATAAAAATATAAAACATAAATAATTTTCAGATTCTAGAAGGAGCGGTGAATAAATTATTTTGTAGGTTTCTCATAAGGAAACTATATGTATACTTATACGTAGTTACCGTATACTGTAACCAGAAAATCTAAAAATATATGAACACATTTTTTTTTTTTATAGACATTTTAAGTTTAAATGTGGACGAAATTATATATGTACACAAAGAATAACAATTCTAATTATTTTATTGTAATTTACAAATATTATTCATAGACATTTGAAACTTTTAAAGTATATTATTGTAATTTATCCTTTATATACACAATTTAGAAGTGATGGACAAGTTTTATATTATGACGTATCTTGTCGGAAACTATTACCTATAAATGAATCAACGCAATTAAAAGTACTTATAATTTGTATGTAGGGGGGACGAGGTGGCCGAGTGGTCTAACGCGACGGATTCGGCACAGCCGGTCCGAGTTCGATCCTCGACCACTGGGCGGCATTTTTCTCCGTGCAAGTCACGGTGTCCGGAGAACAAGTGCCGCCATCCCCCCACCCCGGGGCACGGCAGAAACCTACGGGTGCCCCATTAGAAATTCTGCCAAACACAACACACACGTGTACCAACCTACCCAATATAAAAACCTACCAAACCTACCCAATATAAAACCTACAGTGCCCTCCCCACACCCAATGGCCTATGTTGCCGCGGGTTACCCAATAAATAAAAAAAAAAAAAATTTGTATGTAACAATCTCTAAAAGCTCCTATTAGTTTATTACTTATCATAATATTCGCATCTAAGTATAGATATTATATGGATCATGATATAAATGTTGCTACTTATTAGGTAAATTATTTTATTAAAATAATTGTATTATTATTTAAATCTTAATTATAATATTATTGTACTATGTGCTACTATGTGTAACTTTAATAACATTCGGATAGCAATCGGTGTCCGTAAAAAGATCTTTACATAATATGGTAGTTACCAATGTAGAAATATCCAAAGCGAAAAATAATTCATGGTTTTTTCTTGTCAATTTCAAGTACTAAAAATAAGTTAAGTAATAATATGAATGCGATATTTATGCACATCATACTGTGAATAATATAGCTACGAAAAAAATAATTTTAGCTAACTAATTAACAATGCAGATTACATAACTATTAAGTTCAAAGCAAATAACGTAGGAGAAAAGTAACTTATATACATAAATAACTACTTATTGAAATACGTCACGCATATCTATATACCTACCTAAGCAGCAGTGACTTCGAGTAACAAAAACTCCCCAGTGGAGACATATTATAAAACGAATTCATCAGCTTTATATTGAACAATACCTATAATACTAGGTACAAGCAAGGTGAGTGAAATAAAATATACTAACATAATTTGTATTTGTGTATTTATGTATTTATGTAAAATGAGAAATTAATATAATATACCTACTTATTGGTGAATAAATGTATAAGATAATTTGAGTTTGATTTCTTCGTAAAGTTTGTATATTTTATAATTGATAAAACGTTAAAGATAATATTCTGAAACTAAAGGAAAACAATTTAGTTGGGTACATTAAAATAATAATTAAAATAATAATTTTAAGAAACATAATCTTAGACTAAATAATATATTAATATTAAAAAATCGTTATCAAGTTTTTTTGTATCTGAATTTAAATCTTAATAAATCACTGTGTGTTTTGTTAATATTTCTATCATTGTAAATGTGTATAGTATGTAGGTAAATAAATTGTAAGAAAACAACTCTCTATCTTCAACTCAAGCACTGCTTATTGAAGGTAGGAAGATAAACCAAAATGTTTATAGAATTTTTTTTTTATATTATAAATATATAGTTTATTTAATAAAAAAAAATAAAGTAAATAGATAGTTATGTTTTCAAAAGAGGTGTAGTGTTATCAGTCCCAGAAAAGTAAATGTTCAATGAATAAATCGGCTTATTTTTAATAAACTTATGGATTATATAATATATATTTATATACCTACATTTTTACATAACTTACTTATAGGGAAGATTGATTTTCAAGAGTTCTTTTCCCTTATTAATTTTAAAACAAACTTCCATAACAGTAGAAATTGAGATTTACTCTATCCCATCCCTTATAAATTGAACTATATGATAAACAGTCCCTCTAATATATTAATGGCTGCGGTTAATTCTATTACTTTTGATTATATTTAGCACGTCTCATTTTTATATCTCTCTTTGTTGTTATTTACCTATAAGTTTTTTTTTCATTTTTTATCTGTAACTTTTCAATTGTAATATGCTTCTTAGCTTATACTTCTGTTATATTCATATTATCTTGCTGTATATCAGAGCTCACGTACCATGTTTAATTTTTACTGTGCTTTCGTGTATAATAACCTATGTTATAGGACAGAAGTCCGTTTATATGAATAAATAAATAAATAAATTTCATATAGGTGCCTATATGCAGTATTTTTTTAACTACCCATACACTTTGTGTTTGGGCTGACTTTGATTGGAATTAGGTGTGTAGCCAGTTCCCAGTACCCAGTTAATAAAAAAATATAACACAGTTGAGCTTGAGAGGACCGCAAAGTGTTTAATCTCTGCAAAGCTAATAAAATACAAACATCATAAATATTTAAATAATTATTTTAGATATACCTACTTAGCGTCCGTTGATTAACTGCTATAACAGTGAGCACCAATTACCTCGTCAGTGATAATATAATAATAACAATAATTATGAATATTGACACGATAATAAAACCGATGAATTATAGTATATTCTCTAACCAATTATCCATTGTAAAGCTAGCATTTTCGACTACTTGTATTCTACGAGTACCGGCATCGACATCGCCGTGCGTGACATATTTTTTTTAGAAGCACTCAACCAGGTAAGCAAACAATTATAATTAATATAGCTACGAAGCGTTCGATACGGAAGATAATAATATGACATACGAATAATTAACTAAAATTAATTAAAGAGGAATTGGACAGTTACAGTAATTATAAAGTTTGAAATTGTCAAACCCTCTAAGGTTCTAAACACCACTTGAATATTGGTCGAGTGTTGACACACCTAAACATTTGCATTTCCATCAATATTTTCTGTGTTTTCTTTTCAGCAGGCTCACCGCTCAAACAACAGACGTTTCAATATTATTATAATATTTTGTTCTTTCGCACCGATTTCACACAACGACGATGAGCGGAAGCAGCAGCAGTAGGGCAGCAGACAAGTCGGAGTTTACCGAGCACGCTGTGGCCCATATTTTGCAACGCGCCTCGCCGTTTGTGGGCCACCAAATGTATGACTCTAACCGTCAGCTGCTTAACAATGTGGACAGCAAAGGCTACAAGAAAATTGAGCAACTCATAAAAAATAAATTTCCCACCGTGAGTATACTGCGACGATTGATCAGTGACGGTAATACCGTTGGGCCACGTAGTTTTTAGTAATTATTATTAATTAGTATTAATTATTGTTAAACAGCATTACTCGCTAATTATTACTTTATAATACTCGTACCTATATTACTCATGACCCACCCATTTGCCTCACATTAGTTTTACCGTCGTTTTTCCGCTACCAAAATTGTACAAAGTTTGACAGTGATGGGTACACTGTCACGCTGATATCATACCATAAAAATACTTTGTAGATAAAGTTCACTAAAATAGGCAGCCACCTAGGGCGTAAAACCTAATTTGAGCCACGGCCGTTACAATTCCTTTTATAAGTATCCAAGGCATCTGCAGGGGAGGCAAGTACTGGCAATTAACCACCTTAGATTTTTCTGGGTCAATTATCACAATCATTATTAGGGCTGGAATTGTAATGTCTTAAAAAAAAGGTATAATATATTTTCTGTCATAACTTTGTTCAGAATCTAAAAGAGTATACAAGATTTTATCATAATATTATATGCAGGTAAATAATCTCAACCAAAAAGCAACGCTTGTGCGTGAGCGGATGAGCCAATTCGTGCTTCTCATAACAATATAGAGGTTTTGAACACTAACATATTTTATATTTATTACGAATAACTATCGATCTTGTAATATATTACCTGCCTATATTTTGAGCATTTACTACCTCTAAAGTCTAGTTATTAAACCAGACACAATTTGATTGATTAGTAAATAATATTTATATTTACATAACATATATGTATTATAAGATGTCGATTAATATTTCAATGCGACATCAAACAGATACGCTAAGTCCTCGCCCCCCCCCCCCCCAGATGTATGGCATGTATTTGCTGTGCAAGGAAGAATTTAGAACGCAAGGTGTCCAAGAAAAGTTACTGTACCACGTGACCTCTGAGTCCAACGCCCTGGAGTCATTGGAGAGTGGACTCCACTGGAGGCGCACTGAGCGCTAAGTTCGGGCGTGGTGTGTCGTTCAGTAGTGACGCCGACTACGCTAATTATTATGCAAATAGTTACTTCGGTGAAGGTATAATATAATTTTATTAGTTTATTATTAATGTTTGTTTGTCAATTAAATAATAAGCATCATAATACGGATCATACCCACTAAAAAAGTCGTTGTTAAATTAATATTCGGATGTTTACTGAACCTTTTTTTACTTCTTTGTTACCCTTCACTATAAATACCTATCTACCTTACTTTTTTATTTAGAGGATATCAGTGCATCATAGCCTTTTATTTAAAAGTGAGTTAACCTATCCATCTATAATGTTACAATTGTACAATGTCCATGGATCAAAAATGCACACAGTTATTCAAAAATTAAAAAACATAAAAAATGATAACAAAAAAAAATAGGATCCTAGGAAAAATAAATTGTTATTTTTTTGAATGGCTTCAAATTATATAAAATAGTAAAAATTTTCAATACGTCAATACTTTTATTTTTATTATTAATTGTCATTACTCATTACGTTTCAATGTACCTGTACTTTGTTCTTGTTAGTTATATTATAATAGAATCGTTTTCGATCTCTGGTACATCTATAGATACCACTAATTGATCCAGATACCAATTATATGTATTTATAGGTTTCGAGTCAATTTTATATTCTACAACAGGGAGATGAAGTTCAATTTGACATTACTGGCTTAAACATTTATCGATTACCATATACACAAATAAATATTGTTTATGAAACAATTTTGTACTCGTACAAATATATGTATTTATTGCATTTATAGTTACTTATTTTTTTTTTTTTTTATTGAACTTAAGCCCGGCGATTATTGCCATTAGCTGTTGTAGGGGTTATGAACTGTGGTGGGGGTAAGGTTGGTACGGTAGGTTGATTTTAAGATTGTTTTTTAACGGTTGTTACGGTAGGTAGCAAACACATGTATGTGTGGCAAGGTTTTTAACTACTATGAACCCGGGTGGTCACCCATCCGGGAGCTAGTAGCTGTGGCCGTTAAAAAAGTGCGCCATGTATTCCTGCGCCCTCTGTATAAAACACGGACTAAGATACAAATTGTGTAGCCAAATAAAACCACCGGTAGCGCTGAAAACTTCAAGAACAGTATTCTTATCAGCTAAATGACGCCTTTTCGTGGACGTCCCCCGATCCCCGCCGACACTGTCGTTTCCAGTCCATTATATCTTAGTCCGTGAATATAACCATTGACTATTATAATGGGTCAATGAATATAACTATCTTAAATCGTGGTTCGCCGCCGTGTCCACCGAGCGCTAGTGTGCTGTATGCAAATTGCAAGGTGCCGCAGGCCGCTGGCCGTTGCCTACTACGACGAGCAGCGCCGATCGCCGAACACTTCATGGTGAATTGAAACACTCGGTCAGGTCATCTCTCTATAATATCTGGTAAGTAAACGATCATACTAATTAATATAGATACTAGCATTGATTATAACTTATAAGTATTTATAATCAATGGTACTAGGTATAATATATATTCAACTATTAATATTTATAGTCAGATTGAATGGACACCCAGGGGAGTGGGCTATGGGCTCAACCTTCTCCCTCCTATGTTTTCTGGAAGTATTAGAATTTGCAGTTTCATTCAGCTCTTTATGATTTAGCCTCGAATCTCATGCACCAGAAAAGTGACAATAGGCCTGGTTGTGAAATAATTAGTGGGTAATGTACCATATTATGATGGTGATTGGGTTTCAGATATGACTGTGATAATTGTAAATATAATTCATGATATTCTTAATTCTTAAATGAGGGTTTGATACTTTTGTCGCCGCCGCATCGGCAGTTATTATGATATCGCCATATCACCGACCACCACACACTCATACACACGGTCATTATAGCTGTTAATTATTTTTAAGATAATTATATAATATGTAGATTAGGCCACGATCGTCCAGCATAGGCCGCCGGGGTGCGGCAGTCCGTTCCGTAGTGCCTACGCCGAAATAAGATGTTACGGAATATAAATACGCGAGTGCATCTGCCATCGGTGGCCTATGAATATAATATGATCGCGAATGCGAGCGGGCGACTGGATTTTCTTTTGTAATTATTGTCCGTGTGTCGCTATTGTTAAATGACGTAAACAGTAACGGGCAAGATGGCAGTTTAATATTAATAATCGGTAGGTAGTGATCGCGCGAGGGTGCAATCCAACCGGACGCCGATTGTGCGTCGGACATTCGGGTCTGTGTGTACGATGTGTCATCTGGGCGAGGAGACGTCGTATCACATGCATAATTAGTGTGGTTCAGCCATCGACCAGCAACGTGGATCGCGGGATCAGAACGGGCAAGCAGGCGTCATGGAGGTTTGGTCATAAGGACAGTCGAGTGGTCGGCGGCAACAACTGGTAACGCGGTATCACGACAGTGATACGCGCTTTTATTATCATTGTTTATGATACCATACCATTGTTTTGTATTTTGTTTGTTTATTTTTTATATTGCCTTCGCGGCGTTTTGTATTATTATTATATATTATTGTCTCGACTATCGATCCAATATTAAATTATATAGTAGGTGGGCGCCTACATCCCTCACATATTATGTATTACACGGATGCTAATTATTATTTATATTTATTATTATATGTTGTGTGGTGTCTATCATTTTAATACGGTCCACTTTTTAAGATTGAAAAACTCGCTGAAGTTGTTAATTATTTATTATTATTAATAACCTATATCTCTAGGCGAGTAATTGTTACAATACACGACACATCACATACTGTGTAATTTTTTGTATAATCTGAAATTGTATTAGGTATTTATATAGTTTTGTTTTTCTTCTGTTTTTTTACTTTTTTTTTGAGATTTATTCAATTTTGATGTTCTTATCGTTATATATGTATTTGTGTGAATTATTTTTAAAACTTCTATTATTTCGAATATATTAGGATGATGATGATAAAAGTTTGAATTGAATTTGAATCAAAATTATTTAAGCAAAGTGCTGCACTTATAATGCACTAAGTGTGAACAAGATATGATCTGGTGTGTTTAATTTTGATCCATTGCATGTTGTATGTTTATATTTATGTTCTTTTGAGTATATTAATCAAACATAGTACCTATAAATAGATACAAAGTACCTATATTTCTCAGAGAGCAGATTATATCCGACTATGTAGGTGTCTATTTATGCTGTACTTAACTTTTTTGGCTTACTAACCAGTCTTAGCAATAAATATTAAATACGATTTTCAGTTCTGGAAAATATGATCCAACCTGTGGCCTTTCAATCTGGAGTTGTAAACGATGATATCAATATATGTAAGCGGAAAAGAACACTAGAAAAGAATGTAAAATTTAAATTATTTATTTTATTTTAATATAACATGACGTCTTATATTTCTATAATTGTCATTGTAGAGTTCAATTCAAACTCCAGTACGATGTCCGAGTGTAATACAATTGGGAAAATTTGAAGTGGAGACTTGTTATTCATGTCCATTTCCACAGGAGGAGAATTATCCGAGATTAATATTTTGTGCATTTTGTTTAAAATACTAACCACAGCGCAACGCACCGCGGTCCTGATACCCTCCGTGATTTTCGTCCTGGCTTTCCGACTCGGCCGGCGGGACCACCACTGGACGAAAAGGGGAGAGAATCGTCAGACCACGCCTCAACGCACCGTGGTCCTGATCCACTCCGTGATTTTCGTCCTGGAGTCCCGAGACTCGGCGGACGGGATGACCGCAGGCCGAAAAGGGGAGAGAATCCGCGGACCACACCGCTACGCAGCGCGGTCCTGATCCTCTCCGTGATTTTCGTCCTGGGGTCCCGTCGGCACAGTGTCTGCCGCGTTGATGGCCCCTCCGCCGTGGAGTCGCGCACCACCGAACCCTGAAACTTGATCAGTTTCTGCGGGTCAGGCGACGCAGTGACGTCCGTATTCCCATAGCTTACCTTAGCTCTATCGCTCACCCATCGTGCTCTGGGATCTCCGCCGCCGCCGTCACGAGTCGCCTTCGTGCAAGCTGCAGCTGTCGTCGAAGTACCGTCGGGGCGGTATCGTTGCCCACGCTGGTCTAGCTAGCCGTCGTATGTCGTCGTCGTCGTCCGTCCGTCGCTCCTCTCACGACCTACGCTGCTGGGCCATCACCGAGCAGCCACAGATGGTCTCGTGTGTCGGCAACCGCGAGCTCGCGACGCCATCGACCACGACCTCGTCTTTCCGCGGGTGGCCGGAAAACGTACAGGGTGACTTACCGCCGTACACCGTTAAGTGCTCTGTCACGTATTAATCCCCCATGTCGCTGCCGTCTTGTCTGGTGTTCTTCGGTCCGAGGAGGAGGGAGGGGTGGACTGCGGCTTCACTCTCCTCGGAAGCATCCGCACAGCATCAGTCGTGTGACCCGCCTCACACCCTTCCACGTGGGGGCCACTATTCGCCTTGTGCGTCCACGTGGAGGTGTGGGGTCTGCTAGTTTTGGTGCTTCCAATTCAGTTATCCTGACCAGTCCATTTCCGTCCCTCTCTTTGCCCACGGCCGGTGTCTCTATCATCTGTTCCGGAACTGTAACTGCCTCTGCGTCTCCGCTGGCCATAGCCTCCGATGAGTCTTCGTCGCAGACAGCTTCAACAATCTCACCCAAAAGGGTGTTCACGAGGTTATCTAAAGCTGGGTCTTTCATGTCGTTGATGTCCTCTGGGACTTGCTCTTCATCGATATGCTCTTGATTTTCGTTGACGAAAAATTCGTCAATAAGCCTGTTAATCATTTCCCTCAGGATTGCGTCTATATCGATCTCCGTCGTGGCCATGTTATTTTATTTACAGTGTTTTTTTTTCCGGTATAGTATGGAACAAGTATATAATACTGTTGGAGACAAAATGTTAAGTGAATTATAAAAAACAATTTCGGTCTAAGCAGTCACCGAAAAATACAAACATTGCCCAGACGACGGTTACGACGTCGCTTATTGCTAGCCAGCGTGAGTACGACCGCGTCGTTTATTTAACAGCTTATTTTCCCAAACATCATTATTATCGATACGTACTTATGCCTACGGGTAGGTACCTATAATATAATATTATTTTAACGAGGATTCGTCTTTCGAATTGTATTGGTGCTCGTCTTATACTTTTAGGTGAAGTCTTTTACATTCACTTGGCGGAACGATGAATGTATCAATTGTTTTACAACGACGTGTTTTTTTGAGTACGTGTGTACACGTTTTATAGTAGTTCGGACTTTTTGGTCAATTTCTAATAGCATTTGCATTTAATTGGTACTTTTAAAAGGTGTCAATATAGTTTTTGTTATCATTGCTGGTTTTTTCGAACCTATCGAAATATGTAAACGAATGATCGGGACTGAAAACTATGTTTGATGTACAGAAACTTCGAGATACTGGAGTTCGGGATACCGAGGTTCCACTGTTCCTGTAGTGCGGTGGTTGGCCTCTGTCATTAACGTGTTCTGAAGTCAAGCATCAGCCGGTGTCGCTAGTTCCCGGATGGGTGAGACCACCCAGATTTTTAACGACAAATCCTCAATACATATACACGTGCTCCAAACCGTACCCTTCGGCCTTCCTCATACTAAAAGACTGACTAAAAATACCCTTTAAGCTAATGACCTCAGATGTCGAAGCCTTAATTCAATAATAATAAAAAAAAATTATATGCATAATATATTGTTATAACTGTTTGGTTAATTTTTTTAGTAACATATTTTCAAACAGCCGGCGAACTTTATATTATCTTCAAAGAGTTAATGTAATGGCAGAGATACTGGCATACTTTTCGTCAAAGTACGTAACTTTTTTTTGCAGTTTATCAATATTTTCGTTAAATAAATGGTCGAGCTAAAAATAATAGACGAAGTTTAACAATTACCTAACCGAGTGTGTCGGATTATCGAGGTAGTTATTATGTATAAATACGGTTTTATTGAATAGGGATTTCAACCTATTACAGTAAAATCGATCGACGTGTTTACTGCGGAGTATACTCATTAATGGCAGGATCGGCTCAAGCAAAAATAGTGAACTATAGGCGAAATCGCGAATTTTGCCACCCCTAACAATATAATATCGTCAGTATTTTGAAAATGTGTAATTTGTAAATTTTAAACAATTAGTGATTGTAAACAATGCTCAGTAAATTAGTAAACACGGTCAGAGGTGTCTCAAAACATAATCCAAACCACTTGTCTGGGATAGAGAATTAAAATAAATGTTAGTAATTTACGGCAACATTGGTACTACTCTGAACATGACTGGTAAATCGCATCTAAGAAGTGAAATCATTTAACATAATTCATGAATTAGATATTTTAATATTTATATGTTTTTTATAACTTGACAATTTCAGAAAATCATATTTATCCAACGATGATTCAGAAGAAAATGAACAGATACATTAAGCATTTGGAGATGTTACAGTTGATGATTTTAATTCACGCAGAAAGGCCTTAGAAACTTAATAATGTCTAATTCACACACACACTCATGTAAGTATATTACACAAGTCTCCGATTTAAATGTTTGTCAAAACCAAAAGTCACTTAATAGTTATTCTATACTATTATGGTTTTCAAAACTGAAACATATGATGTACCACATACAAGGATCTAGGAAGTCGAGCCAATATATTGACAATTTTTCAGACCCTGACTTTCGTAGGGATAATACTGCTGGCTCAGATCAAGCCTTACAATATTGGCATGAATTATGAAACTTAAAGGTGAGAATATTATTGGTAGGTTTTCATTTAGCCATTTTACTGTGTCATTAATTAACACACCCACCTGTTTAGGGGACACATTGTATATGTAATTGTGTGCGTTGACTCATATTTGTACCGAATATAAATATCAATATAAATGAATAAGCAAATATTTATTTGTCACAATCTTAAAATATCCTTAGCTTGGTTTAAAACTATAATACAAATAAATGCTTAGTGCTTCTCTATAAGGTTCCTTAAAAAATATTTTTGACAAAATTTGATTTTGTTTTTTGGTGTAACTAAAAAAAATAACAACAGATACATGATTTTTTCACCGAATGTTCCAATTAGCATTTTCCATACACCATTTTACTCTTTTTCAGCTAATTGTAGGGATAAGACATTTTAAATAGTTATGTTTTTACAATTAGTGTCAAAAAAAGTTCTTTGCTATGTCAAAGAGCTTGAAAATGTAATACAACAATCCTTATAGTTACTATAATATCTGTTCAAAAATATTAAAGTTACATATCCACTATTTTTTATAAGCATTTAAAGTTCAAATTTTTACAAAATTCATCAATAATTTGTAAATTATTTTGTAGTTAAAAATGTATAAAATGTTCAATAGTCAAGGGTTAATATTTTTTTAGATTTTTCATAAGTATTTCATACTGTTCCTACTTGAAGCTTTTAAAGTATATCGAATAAAATGTTTTTGGTAAAATTTAATTGAATTTACTGTTTTACTAAAAGTAGAATAAATTACTTTAACAACAATACCATAAAATATAGGTACTTATATTGTAATATAGGCTGTCAGTCTTTGGCTCTTCGCCCAGAATCATTTATTCGTATAACATGATTTTATATCATTAAATTAAATTTAAGACATCCTTAATATTGACCCACCAGCCACTAACTACACAACACGTAATGTTCAGCAAAGCGATACCCACCTATTATTATTATTTTAATTTATAGAATATAAGAACCTTGCGGACTTACATTGAAATTATTAGTTTTCTTTATTTACTGCCATTTTAACAAATCCCATACCTAATTGATAAAATTATGATAATAATATACGGTTATCAACTACATTTGATTTTAGAAACAAAAAGTTATTTTAGAACTCATCATTATTGATCTGATTGGTATGGAAATTGGATCTGTATTTTGGGACATTGCGAGTAAGTGGCAACTTGATACGAAATAAAGTTCTATTGAAGTGTGCAAATATGTGAACATTGTGAACATCTAAAATTTCATATAGGTACAAACTACAAACTAATATGTTGTACACTTTAATTATTGACATAGGTTAATATGAATTTTATAAATTATAATATATAGTATTAGATTTATTTATAACTCATATCTTTCAGGTTCGTGTGTTGTTTTTTATTAGATGTGACTTACACTTAATGGTTGTTTTGTAGCAACGGTTATTGCTAGATTTCAATGTTAATGGTAAAGTTAAATCTTAATAAAAAATACTCTGCTTAAAAATTTAAATATTTACTTTTCAAATACCTACTAAAAACATTGTATCACATATTTTATTGTTGTAATGTTTTTAGAGTTTACACACATATTTTGCCTGTGCATCGGATCAAAAGCCACCTCTAGCTGTTATCACACATATCATTTGCGAAGTCGTAAATATTGTATAAGATTGTTTTGACAAATTCTTTCAGAATGGTTGGCATGAGCTGTGAAAAGATATATATTGAAGATGTTGCTGATAGGCTGTTGAAAAAATCAGAGTGTTCTACAAACACAGTACGTACATTTATTGATCATAGACCATAGTTATATAAATTGTCAAATTTAATTAAATATGTAAATTAAAGGTTTGATGGTCGTCATTCGTGGAACTTACTTCTCAACAGGGAAAGACAAACTTCTTTGAAAGAAGACTAAGCAAACACCAAATGCCTTCAGTTGCACTCTAAATCATGTGTGTGGATACAATTTGTCCATGGCTTATTTATTATTATAAGAAAACTTTATTTTTTAATTTTATAATAAAAAAGTAATGTATTTAAAATCTAAATAAATAATACTATCATACTTTTCATATTTGTCGTATTTATAGTTTAATTGTAATGTAAAATTAAGAAATATATGACTAATATGGGCTGTAATTTATTATTATACTTGCAGCAGTAACTGTAGCTAATTAGCTGTTGTAGCTAATAACTGTAGGGCATATAAAACAATTAAAACATTTTGTTTTTTATGTCTATGGATATAACAGAACTTTCAACTAAATCTTTTGATTAATATGTTGCTTTCGACCTTTTAACTTATGTTTTAAGTTTTTTCTTTTTAGACATTTTTGAATTAATAACTATTTTGATATTGAAAAAATTAACATACTTGGGATCATGTATAGTTTTCTTATAAGTTATAATAACATTTGCTACTTTTTTCTATATGGGATAAACAAATCTAATTTTTATACACACATTTGTTTCATTTTATTCTGATTCTAAATAAATCAATTTTTTATTGCTTTTTTACTATTACTTCAGTCGTAGCATTTTAATTTTGAATATTATGTTTATTGAGAAATAATAATAAAAAAAATTTAATTTAATTAATAAGAAATTAAAAACACGATTCCTAGTAAATGCACGACAGTAGTTACAGCTCTGATATGTTTTATTTGGGTCAAGGGTAGAACAACTGGATATACGAATCGTATGTATTAAATTTTTGAATAAAAATATAAATTCTTATAAATATCTAACTCAAAATAGTTAGCACATTTTCGTGATTTTACTTTCTAACTTCTGACGCCCATACAAAAACTATTGTGGATTTAAGCTCAACTTTTTTTTAATTTCCACTAACAAAAACTTGCTAGAAACGTATTTTAGGTATTCACATTTTTAAGTTATTTGACGGAGTGAAACATTTTTATCGACATAAATTAAGGAAAACCTAAAATAATACGGTACATAAGTAATTTATTTTACTCCTTAAGTTACACCACTTACACCAAGAACCAAAACCACTATATAAAAAAACTGTTTTGGTTACAGAATACCTATTTACATGGAATCTTGTTTTAAATTTTCAATCCATAGCTATAAAAGTGGATTATTTTAAACATTTTGACCACAAAATAATTATTAAATTTTAAAAAATATTCAATTTGAAATTTAAATTCTTATACAAAAAAATTAAATGTATTAATTTTTAATATCTTTCAACTGTCATAGAAACAATATTTTTGGAACCTTGTATTCAATTTTCAAGCTTTTTTTACCTAAAAAATAAAATTGTATTGATAATTATAGAAAAAAAACTTAAAAATATTAAAAAATGAAATAAAATCACTTTTTAGGTAAGTAAAAATACTTAGATTTTTTTCAATAATATTTTTTCTGATAGGAGAGTGAATCTAGTTGGTACTTTATGGGGTCAAAATACCCAATGGTTTTCAAATGCGCCGGTAAAAACAACATAAAAAATAATAAAACCGGAATTTTTACGCAAAATCGTTTTTTGACATACCTAAATGATTTTGGTTTTTGGTGTAATTCTAAAACAAATGACCGTATATACATGACATTTTAAGTGATTGATGTGTAGTCATATACACATGTGCACATATACACATATTACAGTCGTTCTATTTTTATTATTATTGGCCACAGGAAACACATTGATATTTCCTGCGGCTTGTATACGTGTAGAAATATATACATTGTTATAAATAAAATGTATTACTTATAATGATATAATTCGGTAGGTACCAGTTATCGTCGATCGTCGTGAATGAAAATGAATTTCAATAATCAATAGTAAATTTGATGTTTAACTTGGTATATACATTTAAATGTTAAATTTACAACACAGTATTAATCAACTCGCATCTAATAACAAATATTAATATATTGAAATATTTTTTTTTCAAATTCAAATTTAATGATATAAAATTTTACGCCTCATTTCTACTCGATATTTTGCGCCCATGACAGGCGCCCACCTTGCCAGGCCCTCAGCCCGGTCCTGGAAATTCCTCATAAGTTTTTCTACCTTTATCAAAAAAAAAAATGTCCATAATTATAATTTAGTATTTTACCATTTACTTTACAAGCCTTATAAATTATAATATAATATAATATGTTACATAGTAGATTATAATAATATATTATATTATATTATGTCCGGAATTGGACATTTGTTCAATAACAAATGACACACCTATACTTACAATCAATACTAGTTACAACCTGAATATTGAAAGAATAAGAAATTATTAGACAACAACAAACGTATAAATTTTAATCGCTACGACATTGCTAAAGTAGATAATAAGTTAATGAATGAATTTTTCCATTAGATGCATAGAACAGAAAATAATGAAGTTAAAATATATTATGTACCTATATAATGATTAAATTTATGATATTTTCAATAAGTCACATAAATAAACAGGCCATGGACGCATCATGGCATTCGCGGGGACATGGTGAATTACATAAAATTATTAATAATTTAAAAATAATTAAGTTAATATAATATGTATATATATATATATCACGTCTCGTTATTCAATTGAAAAAAAGTTGAAGTGTATTTATCTTAATTTAAAGGAAAAATAAATTTAAAATTTAAAATGACTAATATGTAATGAATTGAAATGTTTACGATAATATAATATATAGAAGATAATAAAATGTTTTTCCAAAATTTTTTGTCGTTTTTCCTATCCAAAATAACTTTTAATGTCACCCTTCAAAAGGTACCTACCATACCTACCAACTATAGATCCAATTTGCAGTCAGAAATCAAAACCAATGTTGAAGAACAAAACATTTTTTTTACCATAAAACGCCGTGTAACTGATACGCATGTACACAAAAACACACATAATTGTAAAATCTCAATACACGTTAATCGATAAATAAATTGTCGTTAAAATATTATAATACAATTATAGTACACTTCTGCGCTATAGCGTAAGTACAGTATTGGTATATCAATAATATAATACAAATAATGGTGTTTGGAAACAAAAAAAACGAGCCCGAAATCAAGCCGACGCCGCAGGTCGATTAATAATAATGAGATATGGTTTACTCGCTGGCTACTAATAAACGATGTTTGTTTTAAATTATCGGCGACGGCCTATGACGAAATTCGGAATCGTCTCATTTGCAATTCTGACTATATACCTACACGCTGACAATAATTTACCTGAGAAAATGGCTGAATCACAAAAAAACGAAGCTACCCACGAAATCATCATGGACGTCTTAGAAAAAATCATAAACAACATCGATTACTAGCTGATGGAAGAAAATCTAAGACGATTCGACGACATTGATGAGGAACCGACCATCGATAATCTGGCGGGTCTTCTGTTTTATGTGACTCAGTTTGCAGGCGGCGACACGTCGGAAACCCTTCTTCAACTGGACGACGATTCCAGTACTGGACCGGTTGACGGGATCTAAGACGACGTAGTCACTGTACCAGCGATGATGCAGGCGGTGGCAGTGGAAGCGCCAAGTGACGAGGCGGAGTTCGTCACACCGGCCAGGGGAGCTGAGGTCAAGAACAGCTTTGGAGACTTGATCGGCTGGCTGGACCCGGGGGCAATGCTAGCAACACGTGCAGCTCCGCGCAGACGGTCGGCGGCGAGGATCGCGTCCGCTGCGTGGAGAGGTGTCAAGAAGGCCATACGCGTATGCTGCTGTTGTTTCCCGAAGTGAAACCGTCCGAGAGTTCCCCCCTGCCTGAGGGCAGCGGTCAGGGTGAGGCGATGACGTGGGGTCGAGGTATATAGGTACGTGACAGTGCACTTTTAGGGTGATCGGCGGTAAGTCACCGATACACGTTCTCCGGCCACCGGCGGTAGCGCGACGGGATCGCGGACGTCGCGCGCTCGAGGTCGCCGAGGACACGCTAGATCCTCTGGCAGTGCGGCGTGCGCGTGGCTGCTTCGGTCCGAAAGTGACGACGACACGACGACGGAGGCTAGCGGTACCGGCACGGACATCGACATCGCTCCGACGGTACCAGTGACGACTGCTGCAGTGCTGCGCGAAGATGATTCGTGAAGGCGGCGATGGAGATCGCAGAGCTCACAGCGGGCGAGTGACGAATGACTATGATTACAGGATGGCCAAGAACACGGAAGTCAGCAGTTCCGGGCTCGAGGGAACGAAACGTTTCAGAGTTTGGCGGTGCGCGACGCCAGGGTGAAAACCACGGACAGCATCAGGACAGCGGCGCGTTGCGAAACTGTCCTCAGATTCTCTCCCTTTTTCGCCCAGTGGCCAGTCTGATCCCGCCAGCCGATATTATAGTCTTCGTCGCTCGCTCCGAGCATCGGTCACTGTCGTCACCGTCACAACAGTCGTCTTCAGCGCCTGCTGCAGTACCGTCAAGCGCACTACATCGCGCACTGGCCACTCGTCGTCAACTGTCGTCGTCGCTCTCGCAGCCGTCGTGGCCAAACTTTGCCCGCTGCCATGGTCGTCTTCGCGAGGTCCATTTCAATGGCCCCCCCACTTTCGAAATTTGAACTTCTGACCACGCCAAACGTTTGTGCATCGTTTGTGCAGAAATGTGCACCAAGTCCAATCGTTTGTGCACAAAAACTGAAAGCTCTATTCCAAAAACAAAATGAGGGGGCCATTGAAACGGTAGCCCCCCCACAATGAATATTTGGATTTTTGAATGTGCCAAACGTTTGTGCATCGTTTGTGCAGAAATGTGCACCAGGTCCCGACGTTTCTGCACAAAAACTCCCAGCGCTATCTTAATTTAAAATATCTAAAAACATAACTACCGCTTATAAATTATAACCACAGGTTAGCAATACTAACTTAAAAATAAAAAGTTATAAATTAATATAATAATTGCTTAAGTCGTATACAACCGAACGCAACTTAACCTAATAACTATTAGTTGTTACATCTTATAATACGTATTTTGGGTATAACATTTAATTTTACACTTTTAATTTAATTCTGAATTGAAAATGTATCCCTCATACAGTTTTTCACTGTTACTAAAATAAACATTATTGTTTATATGTAATATTATACCCACTCAGCACTCAATATTTTTATAATTGGCAAGAAAACATACATTCGCACCAATAAACACATTATCTTTCTTGAATTACTGTTAGAAGCAATTATAATAAAATATACAGCAAGTTTATAATTTAAGTTAATTTTTTTAAAAAATATTAAAAATATTATCGATTTCTTGTGTTAAATTAACAAAATTGTTTTAATACTATATTAATTAAACAAACAAATCTGAATTCTTTCAGTACACACTATACCAGTGGTCGGCCACCGGCGGCCCGCTTTAAATTCTACGACAACGACATTTAATCGAATATTATATCAAAAAAATCATATTGTATAAAATATATAATTGAACGTTTCTATCAGTCATATTTTATAATGGTAGATATACCTTGGCAGTTACCGATAAGATACCTAGAGTAGATACGACGAGTGTATTTGGATTATAATATTAATTTTCTATTCTGTTCAGTAAAGTAAAACGTTGCGTTTTTCAACTACTCGCCAATCCATTTAATATTGATTATGAAGATGTTGATGTTTAGCTTCAAATGGAAATAATAGATTTGCAGTGACAGGATATCTTAAAAGACTCATTCAAAGCATCTCCTTTACTTTTTTTCGTTGAACTTCCGGCATCATTTTCAAAAATTAAAAATATAGCTGCAAAATACTTCAGTATGTTTGGATCCACTTACGTGTGTGAACATGCCTTTTCTCATATGAAAAAAATTAAAAATCCATACCGTTCACGTTTAATTAATGACCATCTCCACCATGTACTTCGAGCCAGCACAAGAAATTTTAATGTGGAAATTTAAAAAATAATAAACAATATCCAACAACAAAAATCAAATTAAGCCTAAAGCAGTTGTAATTTCCATACTTTTATATTATAATTATTATATTATTAAAAACTGTAATTTTTATGCTCTATTATTTTAAAGTTTTAAACAGTTATTTTTTTCTTTTTACCTTCTTTAAAAGGTTGCCGAACACTGCACTACACTATATTAATAACTATCAGGCACATCATTAGAACTTTTTTTCAGGGTGTTCTGAGTGGTTCAGATACATTTTGAACATGAATACCACAACAGACTGTTTTTTTCATAATCTACGGTGATTACTTAGATAAATAATTTAATTTATTTTAACACAACATAGGTAGAGTAGCACTGCACGTAATATGGTTTTAAATTTATATTCTAAGTTATAAATGGATATTACATAATATGAACTTTTGATTAATTAACAGTGTTTAAATAATACTACCTATATGGCTATATAATGTTTTTTTCATATAAATAAGGAAATATTTTAACACAGACGTTTAACGACTACATTAACAATGAAGTACAATTTTGACAATTTTATTTTAAATATGTACTGTTAATGTAAATTTTGAAAACAGTTAACAAATAAGTAATAACAATGGTTATGATTTATTAACATGATTTCAAATTAACTCTGTGAATACCTAATTTATCCAAAAGGTATTATTTGTTGACTATAATAAACAAAAGATTAAATAAATAAATATAAGTCTTGTAAATATATTATAACTTATAAGTGTAAAATAAGTCGTAAATGTATCCATATTATATAATTCACTATATATTATATTCTGTATTCTGGAACACAGTTGTTAAATTATTATTTAAATCTATAATCTATTGGAATGTGAGTTTAACAATTAATATAATACTTACTAGAAAAAATACTTTTTAAGAGTATTCAAATACAGATACCTGTTATGAAAAGTATGTAAAATACGCGTATTCAAGTGATTAAAGAGTATTTGAATACTTTTGCTCAAGTGGGTACTTAAAGAGAATTTATCATAGCTGATCTGAGTTTCAAAAATTGAACTTTAGATTTATAGTTTTTTTTTAAATACTTGAAATCCTAACTTCATCAATCTTGATGTCTTCAAGATTCAACGCAGCCAAGCCTTGAATTAAAATTTATATTCTCAAAAAAGTATCGACATTAAGATTGACAAAAGAAAATTTCCCGCCAAATTAATTTTTGAATAATTTAAATTTTGAACACATTTTTGAATTTATCATGTATTAAAAAAATAAAAACCCAACCAACTGTACCAACATTCCCTACTAATTATACGAATCGCGATACCAATATAAAAATTAATTTATGTAGGTATTCTATGAAAAATATCTATTTCCATATTCAAATATAATTGAATAATTCAAAAAAACTTCAAAATCAATATTTATAAAGGCAACTGCCTTTTAGGACACCAAAAAAAAATTTTTAATAGATTTAACTTTATGATTACACATTAAAAAGTAAAACTAAAATGCCCAGATTCTTAAACAAAAAAAAACTATTTAAAATATTTAGTTCATTAATGATAAGGATTATTCAAGGGTACCAGATTATCCATGTTTAAAATATTTGGCTAGAGGTTAAATCCTAAAAAAAAAATTGAAGGAGGGTGTTGGCGCCCGCAGGCAAATGCATTTTAGGAAACCAAAAAAATATTTTGAAAAAAATTAACTTTATGATTACACATTACAAAGTACAAACTAAAATGCCCAGATTCATAAACAAAAAAACTATTTAAAATATTTAGTTCATTAAAGATAAGGATTATTCAAGGGTACCCGATAGTCAATGTTTAACAAAATTTGGCTGGAGGTTAAATTATAAAAAAAAAAATGGAAGGAGGGTGTTGGCGCCCGCAGGCAAATGCATTTTAGGAAACCAAAAAAAAAATTTGAATACATTTAACTTTATGATTACACATTACAAAGTCCAAACTAAAATGCCCAGTTTCATAAACAAAAAAACTATTTAAAATATTTAGTTCATTAATGATAAGGATTATTCAAGGGTACCAGATTATCCATGTTTAAAATATTAGGCTAGAGGTTAAATCCTAAAAAAAAAAATTGAAGGAGGGTGTTGGCGCCCGCAGGCAAATGCATTTTAGGAAACCAAAAAAAAAATTTGAATAAATTTAACTTTATGATTACACATTACAAAGTACAAACTAAAATGCCCAGTTTCATAAACAAAAAAACTATTTAAAATATTTAGTTCATTAAAGATAAGGATTATTCAAGGGTATCCGATAGTCAATGTTTAAAAATTTTGATAGAGGTTAAATAATAAAAAAAATATTGAAGGAGGGTGTTGGCACCTGCAGGCAAATGCATTTTGAAAAAAATTAACTGTAGGAATACACATTACAAAGTACAAACTAAAATGCCCAGAATCTTAAACAGAAAAAACTATTAAAAATATTTATTTCATTAAAGAATGATTATTCATAGGGCACCAAGTTATCAATTTTCAAGTCAATACAAAATATTCAACTAGTAACATAACTAAAAAAAAAATTGAAGGAGGGTGTTGGCGCCCGCAGGCAAATGCATTTTAGGAAACCAAAAAAAAAATTTGAATAAATTTAACTGTATGAGATTACACATTACAAAGTACAAACTAAAATACCCAGAATCTTAAACAGAAAAAACTATTTAAAATATTTATTTCATTTAAGAATGATTATTCATAGGGCACCAGATTGTCAATGCTCATAAAATTTGGCTAGAGGTTAAATCATAGAAAAAAAAATTGAAGGAGGGTGTTGGCGCCCACAGGCAAATTTATTTTAGGAAACCAAAAAAAAAATTTTGAAAAGATTTAACAGTAGGAATACACATTACAAAGTACAATTTAAATATTTAGAATCTTAAACAGAAAAAACTATTCAAAATATTTATTTCATTAAAGAATGATCATTCATAGGGCACTAAGTTATTAATTTTCAAGTCAATACAAAATATTCAACTAGAGTTACATTACTAAAAAGAAAAAATTGAAGGAGGGTGTTGGCGCCTGCAGGCAAATTCATTTTAGGAAACCAAAAAAAAATTTTGAAAAAATTTAACAGTAGGAATACACATTACAAAGTACAATTTAAATATTTAGAATCTTAAACAGAAAAAACTATTCAAAATATTTATTTCATTAAAGAATGATCATTCATAGGGCACTAAGTTATTAATTTTCAAGTCAATACAAAATATTCAACTAGAGTTACATTACTAAAAAGAAAAAATTGAAGGAGGGTGTTGGCGCCTGCAGGCAAATTCATTTTAGGAAACCAAAAAAAAAATTTTGAAAAAAATTAACAGTAGGAATACACATTATAAAGTACAAACTAAAAAACCCAGAATCTTAAACAGAAAAAACTATTCAAAATATTTAGTTCATTAAGGAATGATTATTCACAGGGCACTAAGTTGTCAATTTTCAAGTCAATACAAAATATTCAACTAAAGTTGCATTACTAAAAAAAAAAATTGAAGGAGGGTGTTGGCGCCCGCAGGCAAATGCATTTTAAAAAAGAAAAAAAATTAAATACATTATATTGTGGAAATACACACTACAAACCTCAAATTAAAATGCACATAATCGTAAACAGAAAAAAATATTAAAAATATGAATTTCATTAAACAAGGATTATTCAAAGGGTACCAGATTGTCAATGTTTAAACAGTTTGGCTAGAGGTTAAATCATAAAAAAAAAATTGAAGGAGGGTGTTGGCGCCGGCTTGTCAGTGTTATGTCAGATAGGAATTAAATAAGAGAAAAAAATTCTCTGAAGACTTACAAATTTGAAAATATTCATATTAAAAATCAATTGAATTAAATTTATGAAAAAAAATTGAAAGGGGAACGTGGGCTACCGCAGGCAAACGCATTTTAAGAAGCCGATAAAAAATTTAAAAAAGATCATATGGCACCAGGTTGTAAATGTTTTAAAAAAAGATATATTATATAAAAGAATCAAAAAAAGTTAAATATATAAAAAAATAAGTTGAATGGAGAACGTGAGAGAACCTAGCCAGTCTCTTTTCAAATTATATATTACGTAGTTCAATGAAGTGAAAAAAAAATTGTTTAAGAAATCTGGGTGAAATAACACTAAACAAAAGAATACGCTGGAAGCTAAAGACTGCAACATACATTAACTACAAACCAAAAACTACGTGTTGTTTACATTATAATAATGCAAATAGTTATTATGATCAGAGGTGTATCACGGTAATATATGTATGTGATTGTAATTTATGAAGGACATAAAATGTTTAATTTAAAATAATATTGTGTTTGGTGGGTCTACAGTCAATATTAAATGAATGTAAAAAATATGGAAAGGAAACCCTGAGAATTCTTTGACGATAGGATATAAAAACACAAAACCATATATTAAATTAAAACTATTAATTTTATACATTTTCTATTTATAAAAACTCATGAGTATTGAAAACCTTGTAAAACCCTGATAAAATAATATTTTGTTATATTTTAAAATACATTTTATAATTTGTTGTGGTAAAAAAATCATTATTTAATGTTGGCTGTATTTAAGTTTTTAATAACTATACTGGTACAACTCTTGCTGACAGTCTTTAAGACCGTGTTAAAAACTATGATAATTAGTTAACATCTAATTCCCTGCCCTATCCTAACCTAACCTAACCTAACCAAATTAATATTTAAATATTTTCTTTCATTGTTATGTTTACAATATCGAATGCCTTGATAGTTAGTAGGAAAAGATCATCACAAAGCTCACGACCGGTGATGGTAGTCGTCTATCAGTACCATAGCTTCAACTAACCTTAGGTTTACCTAACTAACCTTCTTATGACATATTAGGACACATTGAATAAAAAGATCCTGATTTGCAGGTTGCTGAACTTAAGTGTTTGATTATCAAGTTTATCCTTAGATTGTTGACACCTTAATCCATGCTATAGATGAAGCCCATAGATAATAAATATATTGATAGTCCACGCCTATGTTAAATACATTTGAGGCCGCGTTCCCGCGGAAGGCAATTGAGACTCCTTTATATTGATAGTCGATACTCGATATAGGTATACTTTATTTGGCCTCAATTGTTCCCCTCGAAGACCGCGGATAAGACCATTATGTTATATCTTTATTATCTATGATGGAGCCATACCCAGCTCACTCGTGTAAACAATTTGAAGCACATAAAAGCGATCAACGCGTCTCTATTAGTGATTTATCAGCATCTAAGCCCAGCCCACCTTCATATTATTCTCTATGCAATAAGTAAATTTAAGACAAATTTGTAAATCAATGCACAGTCTCTCTATTGTACCTACTAATATTTGGGATTTCATTAATTTTCAGTATTTTGTATTATTAGATTGGGAAAACATAAGACAATATAATTTACACAAGACTGTGGCTAACCCAATCATACTTTGATAAAGGTATATGATATAAGTACCTTCTATACTCTATTTTTCGAGAGTTGACCCACTCGTCCGACGAAAACCGGTCGCGGCCGCGCATGCCACCGCTCGTTTGAGCGCTGGTGGCGATTGTCGCGGCGGCAGCTGGTGCCAACATACTACATAGTGATTGCATTCACAACGTTCCGACGCTACCTCCGCGAACGCGCACTCCTCCCAACGATTTTGATTTCATTCTTTTTACGTTATTTTTTCATCAATATAATTCGCTATGGACAGTAGTGATGATCAGGGAATTGAAGGCGTAGCAGAATTACCATTAGTATCACCAATAAAAAAGAATCAACGCGGAAAAGTGAGTATATAATTATTATCCTATTATAATATGAAATACAATTATTATAGTAAGTTATAACATACATTTTTTTATTTAAAATTTTTCTTTTTTTTCTTTTAGATTGTTGGTTCACGTGAGAGGTTACTCATTGTCAATATGTACAAGGCAAACATTCAGAAAGATCCGAATATGTCATTGAGGCAAATGAGGACGATTATTTCAAAAGAAATGGGCATTGGTGAATCAACAGTACACAGAACCATAAAGGAATACAATACAAGTAATACGGTGAAATCTCCTAAACGAATCAAAGTAAGAGCACAAATGACAGATACATTCGACGATTTCGCACGGAATGCAGTACGTAGGCACGTACACAGCATTTGGTTTCGACGCGAAATCCCTACTTTAGATAAAATATACAAAGTTGTGTCCGATGATAATCATTTGCCAACAGTATCGCGTAGTACAATATTTAAGTTGTTGAAAGAATTAAAATTTCGTTACGTTAAGAAAGGTCGTAATAGTGCTCTAACTGAAAAAACCGAATTGATACTCTGGCGAAGACGCTATTTAAGATCGATACGTAGTTTTCGTGAGGAGGGTCGTCATATATACTACTTAGACGAAACCTGGGTGAATGCTGGTGACTGCCCTAACTACGAATGGCGTGATACAACAATCACATCTCACCGTGACGCATTTTTAAAGGGAATGTCGACCGGTTCCGTAAATCCGTCTGGAAAAGGTAAGCGTCTTATTGTACTACATATAGGGTCCGAAGACGGTTTTGTTGACAATGGATTATTGTGTTTTGAATCCAAGAAGAACACCCGCGATTACCACGACGAGATGAATGGCCAAACATTTTGCGAGTGGATGGAAAATATTCTACCTCGGTTAAAAGACAACTGTGTTATTGTTATGGACAATGCGTCGTATCACTCGGTTAAATTGGACAAAGCACCAACATCGTCTACAAAGAAGGCCGATATTATACAGTGGTTAGAGGATAAAGGGGAAGTGGTGGACAGAACTATGATAGTACGAGAGCTTTTAGACGTCGTAAAAAAAATTAAGCCACTAAATGACAAATATGTTATTGACGAAATCGCCAAAGCACAAAATAAAACTATTTTACGATTGCCACCATACCATTGTGAACTGAATCCGATTGAGCTAGCATGGTCATCGGTTAAGCATCATGTCAGGATGAACAACACAACGTTCAAACTACCTGATGTAAAAAATCTTTTGATAGAGGGCATACAAAGGGTTGATGCTGATATGTGGAAGAACTTTATCAAACACACAACAACGGAAGAAAATAAATTTTGGGAAATTGATAACATTATTGACGAGGTGTTTGAAGCGGAGACACAAAATGTTACATTAACTGTTGGAAATACATCTTCTGAATCAGAGTCTGACTCTGATTGACCCATTTTTTAAATTTTTTTGTAATTATTTGTAATTTGTTTTTAATACCTATATGTTTTTTTTAATATGAGCATTTTTTAAATTTTTTTGTTATTATTTGTATATTTGATGAAATCAAAATTAAACATTTTATATTACGTACATTATAATCGTAATTGTCTTCTTACGTATCTGTACAACATACCTTATATTATACTTATAATATTATAAACAGTAAGTATTTTGGTTAAGTAATACATTGAATACAGTGTTAGGGTCATATTGAATTTGCAGCTGCCATGCGTACCGTACAACGTATAATATAATAGACGTATAATCGTAATTTTCGTAACAATGATTTTGTAACATTCTGTATACATGGCGGCAGCTGCCTACTACGAAAAGCGCCGTCGGTCGCCGAACACCGCCGACCAATCACAGACCGCCGGTCTGCTGCCTGGGGGGTCTGAACGTTCCGGCGGCTCAGTATGCATGCGCGGAAGTGGGTCAACTCTCGAAAAATAGAGTATATATTTGAATTAATCGTTTTTTTTTCGGGTACTTTATTGGTGGACGGCACTTTAACTACGGTCCCTCAACTTACTGAGGCAACCTTGAGGCATTTTCTTTTAGGAAATTAATTAAATCCTCAAACATAACTCTTAATTCAAGAGTTTGTAATTAATTCAATTATATTATAATATGAGTATAGTACCTTTCGTAATATTTTTTTATAATATTTACTGTTAGTGAAATATTAAGTTTGTATTTCTAATAAAATATATGTTATGATATTTATGGACACTTGCACCATGGCCCCTCGATATAGTAATGTGGTCCATAGTTCATAGTTTTGTTTCATTTATAATAATTGTTCGGTGCGTATGCCAGTTTGGACTTTACCCTAACGTTATCGTCGCGGATAATGTCCAACGCGCGACCGTTCCGATATCTCCGGAGAGGGAACGTTATCCGTGTACCGCCAGCGGTCTCTTCCCCGCCGCATGCTAGTCCGACGCAGTACCTTTGAGTCGCAGTCGCTGTCGCGAGTCGAAAAGTCGCCGGTCCTCAGCCGTCTCGACAAAATATAGCGTTCATTTTGTCGTCTGTGTGTCCGGTATATGTGCGAACCGGTGCGCCGTCGCCGTCAATATCCGTTCTGTGATTCCGTGCCCGTCCGAGCCATTTTTGCTCACCAGTATAGTGCTCGCGTTCGTTGTCAATCGTTACGACAGCGTTGAGCACCTCGCTAAACCATTAAGCTTCGTTAAGCATTACTCAGCCGCCCGTAGCCCCTCGCGCCACGCGGTTGGTCGTTCCGACTGGTACGTGTACCTACTAAGTCGTCCGAGCACCTCGCACTTTCCCGCGTCGCGCCCTCGCCATGACCGCGTATCATTTTGGGTATAGGATATTGTCAAACCACGTCGTATCCATTTCGTCCTCGCTTCAGTTTGTTTAAAGTCAAAATATTCGCACGCGCCCCGGCGCCCGCACGCGTAGTGTCGTAACCGCCGTTGTTACCCGCACGCGCAGTCATTATTGGTCGTTGTCCGACGACAGCCTACGCACGCACGCGTCGACCACCGAACGCGGATCAGCTGTTCACCACCGACGCAGATTGTCCAGTGAGTAGTTACTCCGTGTCAGGTCGTACCGTCTACGCTATCAAATTTTATTATTCCACTTTTTTTTATTATTATTATTGTTTACGCTCGTACTATTTTGTCACTCGAGCATTGAATTATTATTTTTTATAAGTTTATTATTTGTCATTTTTGTCCCGTTGTATTGGCGATCGCTTGTGGTCGGCCCCCAATTACTACTAACATAGTATTTAAGCGTTTTTCCCCTGTAGCAACGGTTAATATACGTCATATTTATTTGATAATTTTTATACAGAAATTCAACGACATTGTTATTTCTCACTTTCATTTTCCGTCACCCATTTTCCATTTTCCTTTTACAGTCCACTACAATCGCACGACAATTACCATACGCAAACATAATTCGTGAGCGGGCAATACCTGACAATCACACATACGCCGTCGAACTGCACGGCTGCTTTAATTCAGGTTGCCTCCACACAATAATAATGCTTTTTAATATACTTTTTCATGAATTAATATTTATTACAGTTGGCTTTTATGATTTGTTTGAACTATTAGTTCGTATTTTTTTTGGGAGATCCCTATTATTACAACACTGTTACCAATATGCGTTTTTTTTTTTGGTTAGTTAATATAATTGCATGTTTTCATGATTTCTTCGTATTTATGCTTATTTTCTTAAAATTTTTTATTTTTTCGGTTCATCCGTTACCTACCCACATACCTACCTACCAAGTGTGTAAATAAAGAATTTTTTTTGTAAACCAATTTGAATTATAATTTATTATATTTAAAAAAATTTTAATAAAAACGTTTTCATTCAGTATTATTTTGAATTTTAAGTGCATATTTTTGAATATTTCAGTGCATATTTTTGAATATTTCAGTGCATATATTTGCATGTTTTTAGTGCATACATGCAGGCAAATATTTAACACTTTTTCATTGCATTAAATTCAAAGCCCTGCTAATTACTTTTACTTCCAATCATAATACCTACCACAGTTAATTTTAAATGTCAAATTGTCAACAATCAACTGCTTCTTCAACTTGATGACACTAAGAGGATGTCAGATTTTTAGCGCACTATTTATTTCTCTCTCTGACCCAATCATTTTAGTGTTTTCTTAATCGTACATTTGGTATGCTACACGTGGGTCAAAGATGGAAAACAAATAGTGCGCTGACATCCCAACCGGCGACAAGTTTACACGAGTGAGCTGGGTATGGCTCCATCATAGATAATAAAGATATGGATAAGACATAATGGTCTTATCTGCGGTCTTCGAGGGGAACAATAAATTGGGGCTTCTTTATATCGACTATCAAATTAAAGGAGCCTCAATTGCCTTCCCGTCCGGGAACGCGGCCTCAAATGTATTTAACATAGGCGTGGACTATCCATGTTATCTTTATTATCTATGGGCTTCATCCATAGCATGGATTAAGGTGTCAACAATCAAAGGATCAACTTGATAATCAAACACTTAAGTTCGGCAACCTGCAACCCAGGATTTTTTTATTCAAAGTGTCCTAATGAGTCATACGAAGGTTAGTTAGGTAAACCTATGGTTAGTTGAAGCCAAAGAGTCAATAGGGCCTTTGCAATTCAAGATCTTTTCCTACGTATTCGGCATTGTTAACATAACTATTATACCTTTACACTTTTTCTTCCCCCGTCTCTCAAAGCTATATACAGGTTCAGCCACTCTCATTCCACACCTCCATATGATCGGTATTCTGTCTATCCATCTCTTCTTCAGTCTTCTCGCCCATCATATTTTCTCCGTTAAATTAACTTCTATAGCCACTCTCACTATCTCTTATCATACAGTGACCGAACCACCTAAACCTATTCTCTCTTGTTTTCACTACAATATGTACACTACCCTACACTACCCTTAATTAATTAATTTCTTATTCTATCCACTTTTGTATCTTAACAGCTTACTTATTATTCTCATATCTGCTACTCTCACTCCACTTACCTACCCTAAACTTACATTTCATTTTCATCTTTCCCTTTCATACACCAAACATTCTGAAATCCTATTGACCCATTTCCTTATCTTCGCCATATCACACACTTCCTAATTCCTATTCACTCAGTCTCTTGTTACCTACAAGTCATCGTACTTGATTATCGGTGAAAATATTTAAATATCATTGAGCGAATTCCCTACTCAAAAGAATTGCTTAAAAAAATATCATATCACACCAATTTTCTAATTTTGAACACGACTTTATTGATAGCCCGAATAGTGTTATACCAGTATAGTTACAATACAAATATTGAAAATTTTCGGGCAATACATCCCCTGATCAATTAACTATAATAAAAAAAAACCTACTGAGAAATAAGAAAATACATACCCCGTGACGGAATCAAAATCTGCTACGAAACTTAGTCTTCGAAACACTGAAACGTTCACACATTTCAATCTGCTTATGATATATTATTCCCAGTTTGAAAATGTTCACTGACGAATACCATTTCTGAAATAACACGCATCTTATGCAGTAAAATGTTCTACAATATTCTAATGACCTATGCGTTACAGTCTACAGATATTATATAAACCTACCAATAAATACCTAATATTAATTTTTATTACACAGAGTTTGTATTATTAAATGTTGTATTATAATATAGATAACGGTTTTTTTACTTGGTAACCATTTATTTATTACTTGGTTTATAAACAAATTCTAATTGATATAAAATAGTAATTATATAAAAATAGTTTTATTGATCCCAATATTTAAAAATAATGTTTCAAATAAAATAATAAAAAAAAATTTAAGAAATACCTATTAATTAATATGTATTACCTAAACAACAAAATAACTAAATAAATTCATGTCTTTTTTTAAACATTTCACCCCCCCCCCCCCTAGAGTGGTGCGCCCCTAAGGTTAAGAGCCCTTGAAATAGTGCATGTTAAAAAATCAGCTATATTCTCCCCCCCACCCCTTGACAAAATCATTTGACTCATTTAGCTACTTTTTGAATTAAGAACGATACATTGAACGTACAAAACTGTACCGACCTACATAATAGTTATCAACCTATTAACCCATCAATAATATTATATTTTTTATTGTGTACACTAATCGATTGGTATATACAAAATAACGTTAAGTTATAAATAGGACGTGGATTTAAATGCATTAAAAATAAGAAAAATGCCTTAAAAATACGATTTAATGCACTAATATTACAAAGCTTAATAAAATAGCCAGAAAAATTAAAAGTCCAATTTAAACGAATATAAAATAGAATTTAGATAAGACGTGTATAGGTAGTGTATTCGTTATATTTTGAGTTTCATTATAGCACATCAGTCAAATAGATGCTATTTAATATTTTAAAATAAAAAAATTCGACAGTAATTCCATATTGGCAAGTGTTGTTTTCAAACATAATGGGTACGTAAAAAAATAGAAATACAAATTACCTTTATTTAATTGTATTTAATTTTTTTCTAATACATTTTTATAAAATTGACTTTATCCCATATAAATGTTCTAATTTCATTTTTCAATTCGTTGATAATATATGAAACAAATTCTTTGCTTGGAAAGCAATGTTTTAGAAAATTCAGAAAATGCAGTTTATATTTAAATATTATAAATAATAATTTCTGATGTATTGATGCGGAAGAGTGAGGGGGTGGACCGAAATCTAACATCCTAAACACTAATATAAACAATTTTTTACACACGCGTCATGGTATGAAAATAAAAAAATATTTAAAATTCATGTTTATACCGATTTTCTACCGAAAAAATAAATTACTTTAATCTCAATATTATTTATTAGTCAACGATATCTTTGCTCAGAATCGTTTTTCGTTTGTTCGTTTTGTATTTTAATAATTTATACGTGGATATATTATTATTACTAATAATTATAGTAGTTGTGTTTGTTTTATTTCATTGATTTATTTAGTACTATACCAATAAATTATATATTAATTAATAATTTTTAAAACATTGTGTTCAAAAAAATAAAAAAAAAATGTGATTTTAATTAGAGTCTTGTAATGCACCTACCTATATTTAAAAAATAAATAAATATAATAAAACTGTTGAACTTTTAGGGACATAATAGGTAACACATTCATGTATGTAGTATTACACTATTTATATAGGTATATTTATATACCTACACGAGTATATGAGTAGGTATATTATTCATAAGTGAGCACACGTCAGGATAGGCAGTTGACCATTCCGTGAATATACTTTTATGTGTACATCGTTATACATCCCTAATCCCTATGATATAGAATATAGATATTGGGTGAACAATGGAAGTTAAGTTTCTGACACTAAATTAATAGTTACCTATACCTTATAACGTTGTATTTGGAAAAAAATTACCATTTATTAATTAAAATTGTATCTTATGACTATTATCAGTTATAAGTCATAACATATATTTCTATAAATTAAACTAAAATATTTATATATTCATATTAAGTACCCTGTATAGAGGTATGCACCTATTAATTATAATTATTCTACAAACAGGGACTGGAAAAACGACGACGGCGTTTATATCTTGCGTATTTTATACATTTCTAGCCCGGAACTAAAATTTGCGCCTACAACACTTGGATAGCACGATTTTCGTGACATTAAATATTTGTTTTAAGTCTTAAAAGTAAATTTAAGCCCCAAAAGAATATAAAAACAAACTTACTTTAATTATCGACTCCTTCGGCGGAATCCGTGACGTGTGTGAACTGCGACGCCCATGAGAAAACGCTTCAGAATACAGCCAGAACTTAGAATATTGTGATTTATGAAAAATAAAATTATACGAAACGCAGTAAGTTTTTTGCTCATATCTTCTTTGCTTATTGAAATTTTAGAATTTTTAATCGACTGTGTCTTCTGCGACGACTTTGAGATTTGCCATAGATTAAATAAATAAATGATAGATATTATACTAGGTACGTCAATATGATGAATCCACGGATATAATATAATGCAACTTTTTATATCAAAGAGTTCCGTGTTAAGGAACAATTTGTTCATTGAAATTTGATATGACAATAAACCAAAATAGTTTATAATTTTGAATTTGATGATATAGGAAAATGATATAGGTATTATTTAAATTATTATTTTCGTTCATCAATTTAATTATTGATTAAGGTGGTGAATAGATATCAGAAGCACAAGAATATTTTTATAAGAGCATATTGTATTTTATGAATTATTAAATAAAAATGTGATCACTGGATTTTAGAGTTAACATAAAGCCATAAACGTATACAGTAAATTCATCAAATACTATAATACCAACTATATTTCTAAAACTCCAAGTCTATAATTTTAGATTCTGAGCGGATCGATGACTGTATTCATTTTACAATGATGTGTGTTTTTTTTTTAATATTTTTAATTATTTTTTCTTGTGGTCTGTGTAAACGATAAGTATTCGTAGTAAAGATTCAATTTTCATATATAATATTATATTATAGGCACTCAGTATGTAATCATATGTTTATTATTAGTTTAATTTAATTGTAGGTATTTAGTAAATAATAATAGGTATACGAAATTGTGTTTTCGAATAGCAATTTATTGTTTGTATTAATACCTACACCATAATAGGAAACTAAAATTTTGTAAATGATGTACAAATGTATTTTTGGTGTTTTAAGGTTGCTGTAAGATCAATTTATGAGAATCCTTGCATTAAATTGTTAGGATTATTTGATACGAATAATTTTTTTTATAACATATAGGTTTATTACATATAGGTAAGTCGATCAGAAACTATATTTACACTGAATGTTAATAGTAAAAAGCTATTAAAAAATCTATTATTTGTATTTATTTGTTAATAATAATTAAGACTTAAATATTAGCAGTAATCTTGTTCCTTTCACAAAATGTTTTTTAATTATTTTTAATTTAATTTACATTTATCCCAAAGTGATCTCTGAATAATCATTCAATGATGAATTTAATAGTTACATTCTCGGTTAGATTAATTGGATTATAAATTAAAATAAACTACAGTTTCCAGCTTCTACTACAACATTATTTTATATTTTATTTTATATTTTTAATTTTTAAATGCAGTCTGCACCTTGTGTTGGTGATTTTACACGTAATATTATAAAATTGATACTAGTGATGAGTAGGTACATGATTGTTTAATCAAATTATTTACGGGATTATTAACTAAAAAAATATCTAAGAAGTATAAACATCCGCATTTCCATTAACTATAAATTCATAATTGTATGAGCTGTACATGTTACATATAATTTTCGAAAAAACTATTTAAAAAAACAAGAATAATTCCTATTTGATGTCACACGGGTTGATCTAGCAAGTGACTGCTACTACAACTGTGCAATTTTTTTTAAGCATAATACGTTTTGAAAACGTCCAGAAAAGAGTTTGTTTTAAGACTGTCTGTCTTGATAACAACTAATTTAATTTAGAGTGTATTGTTATATTATATTATAATGAAATTAATAATTATAGTAAAATATATAATTGCAAGACATTTAATACCTATATCTATAGCCATCTAGGGTATAAACTACACTAAAAAAGGTGTAAGTATGCTAATAAAATATATGAGGTGTATAATGTATTTATGTATATAAAAATATAAAATATAAAGATTAATAACATTATATTGTTTTAAATACTTCGCGCAAACCTAAAGTGATACCCGGCGTATAGTATAACATGCAAAAAGGTGCGTATTAAACTTGGCGTGGTGAAACGAAGACGGTCTCGCGTATTTTATACATTGCGCTATTGGGATTAAACTTATAAATGCTTCTACGTCACCTAGTTAACAGATTGTCCGTGGCAATAAATATTTAATTTAAGTCTAAAAAGTAAATGTAAAATAGTAGGTAATAATATGAAAACAAACTTACTCGTAAACATCTACTCTTCCGGTGAAACGTAGCTAGAGTGCTGCCATCACCGAAGAAACAGCTATCTTCATCCATCTTTATCTAATCATCTCACTCCGATGAGCTGAAACTTGAAAGTATCGAAATATTTTATGAAATTAACCTGATCATACGAAATTTGCGAGTTTGTGTTACAACTTTTCCGGTTTAACGATCTGTCCGTTTATATTTGTGGCCTATTATTTTTTTGTTCACTGAAATCAAAATATACAATATATTATATTTATAATACAATAGTATTTCTGAAACTATTAGAATTGTTAACCATCGCCTACGAATTTCGACAATTGACGATTGCCATAGATATTATAAAATATATTATGCCATAGATATTATAAAATATATTATTTACTATGATAAATCCAAAGAACTTATATTATATTATTATATAAGTGCTCAGTATACCTATACGGTATATTTATAAACCGTATGTTCTTTTACAGAAATCTTTGTGATCTGCAATGCACCTATTCTGGTTTTCTATTTCAATTATAGTTCGCATGCCAAATTTAACTATACAAACTGGTCCGCAAGTTTATAGACATTCTAATACATTCTCCCGCCAGTGCCAATAGACACAGCCCATATAGCATTTTCGTAATGATAATATTTTATTAATATCATATCTTCGTTAAAAAAATAATATTTTAGAAAAAATATTAAAACAAAATCAAGTAATTATTTGGTAAAATAATATTATGAAAATACTAATTATATGATATCATTAATGAAATAATGAAATAATATTCTGGATATATTATCATTATGTTATTAAATATGAATTGTTTAAATAATATTTTGAATATATTAATAATAAGTCATCATTAATAAAATAATGAAATAATATTCTGGATATATTATCATTATGTTATGGAATATGAATTGTTTAAATAATATTTTGAATATATTAATAATAAGTCATCATTAATAAAATAATGAAATAATAATCTGGATATATTATCATTATGATAATAAATATGAATTGTTTAAATTATATTTTGAATATATTAATAATAAAACATCATAAATGAAATAATGAAATAATATTCTTAATTTTATTATATTATTATCATTATGTTATTTAAATCGGTACAACAGTGTGCGACTTGTTCATGATCGCCTAGAAAGTCGTAGCTGGTCTTTTATGCATAGAATATAGATAGAGGCATATTTATGGCTCCGACTTAGTACAGTAGTACAACAGTACCTACGTCAGTATCTGGCCAGTGGCATCAGAATAGTGTTCTGCAGAATTTCAGACACACTAGTGCATAATATTGTATATAGGACATAGGTATTATACTAGCTGCATTGCTACATTATATAACCCGACTAGTGACTACAAGTATAACTTAAAACATTATTTTGTCAAAGTGTATCAAAGGTGTGTGTGTGTGACTAAAATAATATACAATTAACTAGGTTAAGACTTAAAGCGATTTGTACTACATTTGTTTTATTCAAATTTATCAATATATTATTATTAAGTAGGTACCTACTGGCTATTATAGTGGCTTTTAAACACTAGTGTTTGAGAAGTTATATTTTTTTGGTACCTAATTAATTTACAATATGAATTATTAAAAGTTACCTATGTAGGTACTTGTCCAAAACTCCACTATCTGCAAATCATTGGTTTTTATGGTATAGCCTTACGAAGTTCACGATTTTCGGTGTTTTACGCACCCGTACAACGCTTTAAGTTTACCGAGCTTAAGTATTACAAATTAATTTTTTTTTTCAATCTAAATGAAATTTCATATATTCTGTGGCTCGACTGTCTTTATGACCAAACCTCCATGACGCCTGCTTGCCCGTTCTGACCCCGCGATCCACGTTGCTGGCTGTTGGCGCTAGGCGAAATATCCTGGTCGCACCCGCGCGCGATCACTGCTGGATACAATATGGCTTACTACCGCCTTGCCCGTTACTGCTTTAAGTACCCGCGTACTTCAAACAGTTATATTGACAATTTATAATAATAACCGAGTCACCCGTTCGCACTCACGACGTTACACACAATTATCCACGCCGGTGGCTCTCCTTCACGATGAATAGACCTCCATAGTCCATACCCACGTTATAAAATGTCCAATTTGCGGTGACTCAGGAGGCAGGAAAGTCTGCCATAAAAGGTTTAGGAGTGCTGGCCCGATATTTTGAACATGGAACGCATGAGTAAACTGTTCGACGTACAGCAGCTCGACCAGACATTATCCAATATCGGCGGGTTAACCTCTTCTTGGTGAATGTGCATTATACATTTTTCCGAATTTTTGAGTTCCGGTAAGTTTTTCAATGAAGCCGTGACCTGTGTAGCTGATACCACTGGCCATCGGGCGGCATCCTGACGCAGAAAGTCCGGTCTTGATAGGTGTTTGAAACACGACAACAATTCCCTAGGAAACATACCTCTGGAGGCCGGGTCGGCCAGATTTTCAACCGTGCTCACGTGAGCCCACTCACAATTGGGCACCAGCGCGTGTATCTTGGCCACGCGGTTGGTCACGAAGATTTTAAATTGCTTCTGCTCTCGCGTGAGCCATGCTAAAACAACTATAGAGTCTATCCACGCTCTAATTTTGTCAATGGGAATTATGTTTTTTAATGATCCATAATGGTGAGACAAAAGTTTGGCCAAAAGTAGAGCCGCACACAGCTCGAGCCTTGGAATTGTCAGAGTGGTATCCGTTTGTAATGTCTTCAATGGCGCTATCTTGGTTTTGCAAGTAATAAAATAAACATGGGAGTGACCCAAGTTGTCAGTTATCCGCAAAAAAACTATTGCTGCGTAGCCGCGTTGTGATGCATCGGCAAACCCTAGATTCTGTTCAATAGTTGTAAATCTAGCTTAAGTACATTAGTTTTAATTTATTTTATTTTATTTCATCATTGAAGATTTGTAAGTATGTTATCGTAAAAGCAATCATATAGAAAATATATTGAAATTTTCGATTTTTTTCAGAAAAAGGTAAAAAATTTTATTTTATTCTAATTTCCACAGAAAATAATAGATTTACGAGAAATTTTGTCGAAACGTTTTTTATGGAAAACACCTGAATCTACAATTTAGGTTCTATACAATGTTATGCTAAATGCGATATATAATTAATTAAATCAGAATAACCCTAAAACTACACTAGGGGGTTTAAAACATCACCAAATTTAACCCAAATACCTTTCGTATGGTAATGAAAAAATTGGGCGGGTGAGAAATTAATAATTTGAAAGTTCATAAATAAGGGCCACCCTAATGTTCATATAAAGATGTATTGGTATACTATTTTGTTTTTTAAATTGTTAATAAGTATACACATAATGTGTAACTATTATTATTATTATTATTATGATGTATGAGCTCTATGTCGTATATAAAATTGTAAATATTATACTGTGTTGGCTATTATCTAAATAAACATATTAATACTGTGCTGGCTATAAATATTATTATTATTATAATAGGAAGCTGGTGATTATATTGTTTATTTTTGACGACGATAAATACTTTTTAAATGTTTAGTCGAATAAAATTAGTATATTTATAATATAAATTTCGACAGTGTTTTTTTTTTTAATAATCGTATCGAGAAAATGGCATTCTATTACACATGTCTGGGCCAAAAATGATTCTGCACAATAAAACAATTACAGACATGTTTGTAAATCAATTTAATAACAATCAACGTCTTTTTGGTGTAAGATATTTGATATTGCACAATTTATTATTATGTGTATACAGTTCTATGTACATACATATTTATATATTGTGGTAAACTGACAATCGGGTTGATTGTGTGGTTTACCGGGTTGCAGGTAGCAAGACCGTTATGTTGAGGATTTCTTCTTGTTGGATCATAGATAATAAAGATTTGGATAGGACATAATGGTCTTATCAGCGGTCTTCGAGGGGAACAAATAAAGTATCCAGCTATGGATAAAGGAGCCTGAATTGCCTTCCCCTCCGGGAACGCGGTCTCAAATATATTTAACATAGCCGTGGCCTATCCATATCTTTATTATCTATATGTTGGATTGAATAAAATATAACTCGTTGAATTGATAAGACATTTATTAAGATTTACTCTGGTGTAATTATTATAAGTTCAAATAATACAAATTAGGTGCTGAGAGACGTGAAGATACTTGTGATAACAATGGGTGAACACGTCTGAATACAGGCCGTTTTAGGTCTGCTTTTATAAGGGTCTCCTACTCTCCTACCTTCCCCCTTGCTTATCGGCTTATCCGTATTGCATAAAGAGTGTTATCTATATCCTGAACACTTAGTTGGGCAAAAGTCCTATTACTGTGTCCATGGTTGTCAATCATTTATTTAGATACTATGTTCCTGTTTCTATTTATGTGTTGTGTACATAAATATATTTATATACATGTATATACATATATGATATATGTATGTACGTTATATATATAAATATGCTCATTTTTCATTAACTTATATGTGACTGACGATTCGCATATAATATGATGTGGTCCTCTTAAATATTACTCACGAAATAACGTGATTGTCGGTTTACAATAACGCTATTGCAGGCAATTGACCCCCTTCATCATCTTAGGCGTGTATTTAGGTATTCGGGAATTGATATATCATTCTTGGTATACAAATACATAATATCATTATTTCTTATTCCTTACAATTTCTATTATTCATTATATCTCTCTGTTAACTATCTATGTTCATTATTTGATATACGTAGGAGTAAACGGATATAATCTGTTACAATATTATGTATGTTAGTATTAATGTGTTTATTGTGTTAATTTATACAGCTCGACTGTTCTACCGCCACGTATTGTAAATGTGTTGAACATCAACCACATTCGAACACGCAATCGAACATTCAATCCATCCGAAGAAACAATGCACGATTTACCGGATAGGCTAGTAGCTAGTCGGATGTACTGTTGAAGCCTCTGTCCGGTGGCGACCCTTTGTCAATGTTGAGAACGGTGCATACTGCACTCATAGAACAAGACGAACTCGGAACTACGTATCCGACGCACAGATCACCGAGGACAGCAATTCCACGCGTCACTGTGCGTGTAAACGTAAAAGAAAATTCGGTCCCGGGACGTATCACGATCGATCGAGTTAGATCCGTTCAACAACTATAATATTAGAGTCGATATATTGTAGCTGCCGGTCACATAATATTATGATACTGTCGAACAATCTTCGGCTTCCGTAATATTATTAATGAAATATTATTGAATGAATAATTAATAATATTATATGTGTTGAATGAGGATTATAATATGGATCGACCAAAGATTAAATATACAACACAATTAGTTATAATAAGAATACGTAATATTTCACTATAACTAATACACATAACTAAGTATGAAAAGTAAATTGTCTTCTAACAATGTAAGTTCTATGCTTACGAGACATACATGACGTACACATAGATAATACTAAAATGCAGCCCTGTTCCGTACATTTAACTGTCTTATATACTAATGACCCCTTTGACCCATGGCTCACGCCACTTTGCTAGCTTGTCTATTGGCTAATAACTATATTACACAATGTGGTGTAATATCTTGATACCTATAACTATAATAATATTACACATTCATGTTTGAATCTATGTTTATGCTTGTATTTATAATAGTTTAGCCGTACTGGCCCGTACTGGTCCACCGGGAATTTTCCCGGTGCGCCCCATGATGAATTCATAAATCATCTCCCCTTTTTTTAATATCATAATATTATTTAATAATATTATAAGTAATATCATATATTCTGACTCTGTTTACTGACTCTGCCTCTGACACAATAGTGACGCGTGAAAGGTCATTTTCGAAACTAAAATTTTTAAAAACACGATTAAGGACCAACATTTTACAAGACAATCATTATTCTTAATGCGCTGTGAACTAGACATTATAGTAAAGCAAGTAGATGGAGATCAAATCATAAATGCTCTGTGTTTGAAACTTTGATCAGCAAATTAACGCAACGTCTACTCACATAGTCAAGTTGTTTGTGTGCTTTTTTTAAAGTATTTAAAAAATAAACTTTTACGGTTTATGTTTTTGTATAAAATATAAATAAAATAAAATTTTAAAAATAAGTGCATAATTTAATTTCTTAGCTATTTTACTATGAAACATATTATTTTGATTGGTATTTTGTTAAAAATCGCAGACTAAATCATGAACTGTGTTTAACATATTTGGTGGTAGTTTTTAGAATAAAGCAATAAAACAATGGTGTTTTTTTTTTTTGCATATCTTGTTTACAAAATGTATACCAGAAGGAGTTGCCTTCGATTTCAACATATAGTACCTTATCTTTTTTGCTATTGAAAACCGTCAAAGCCCAAAAGTAACAGTTACGTTAATAAGTGTGTGGTGTGTCCCCTGAAATCAGATGTATTTTAAGCACTGTATTTACGTACTACTTTATATTAAATGCATTATAATATGATATAAATTTATAATATAATATAAGAAACACGTAATAAAAAACGTGAGTAAGTGGATGTTGCTCTGCTGTATGGTAGATTTCAAGTGGGTCACTGTATAATAGATGGTATTAATAGATGGTATTGAATTCAATGATATAATATAACCATTGTATGTGAAAAACGATTCTGAGCTGTGACGGTTTGTCAGTGTGGATATTTAATATTATATTTAAATTGTAATTACTTATTAGTAATACGGTTGCCAGTAAGTTGAATTAATATTATAAAATTACAACAAAATAACTAAAACCGTTATTCATGGTTATTTAATATGTAATTCCCTCTGTATTATAGCAGAATAATACACAGGATTTATAATATATACGTAATCGACCACACCAAACACCATTGACATCCTGCCGTCTGTATACACTTTCATCTCATTTACAGTTATTACGTTAAAAAAAAGTAAATTTACAGTACACCATGCTATAGCGTCATATTTTAATATTTATTATTATATTACTATAGTATATTATTTAATTATTATTACAATATATTTTCATTGTAGTGACCGGAAAAATGACCCACGACAATGGTGTAGCTAAATAGCCTACACAGGACGCCGTGTTATGGTAATTTTATTTCTGAAATAATAGCAATTTTTTCAATATTTATACAGAAACATTTTTAGAAAAGTTTACTGCTTCCGGGCATATTTAATTTAAAAACAATACAAAATAAAATGTAAAAATATTGCTATGACAGAAGTAAGATTGAATTTTCTACTTCAGAAACCACGCTCAATGTTGAAAATCGAAGCATTTTTACTGTTCCTATATATAATATAATGGTGTTATATATAATATGATATAGGTCAGCGGTCCAGATAATTTGAAGAAAAAAATGTCAAAGGCCTTAAAAAACTTAAAAATTAGCTGATATTATTATAATGTGTTTATTTTTGCGTTAAAAATATAGTATATTAGATAACATAAAATATTAGATAAATAATAGTATGTAATTTAAATCAGAGTCATTAATCTTATTAAAATACGCTGTAGGTATACAACGAGAAAGCAAGTCAACCTTGAGATCGCATTCTAATGGGGACGAACAACCTCACCTAGACAGGTTAAGAAAGTAATCGAGGATTAGTCATACACGAGCAGATTCACATACAATAAGAAAGGGGGTGACGATCTACGACTAGATGGCCGAGCACACATAATAAATATTTAGAATACATTAGTAAATTCGTAACATTTTTTCTTTTTTATATCTAAAAGATAAATACCTATATCTAACAATAATGGTGTTTAAAAAAATTAACGCGCTCGAAATTCTTCTAAAGCTGCGGGCCGACGAAAAAGATAAACAAACTATAGCTGGCTAGTAGGTAATATACGTCGTCTGGGAGATTTTCTCGGAGATCGGTATCTGTATTGAAATATTAATTGTATTTAGCTCAATACCAATTCTCAATAATCCGAACGTGCACGCAAAAATTATCTTCACCCGAAAAATAAAATATTGCAACTAACTATTACAACATCGCACGCTACGCGGCAAACGTCATATTACTCGAAACCTTAGAAGACATCGCAGTCAACAAAATGGAAGGCACTTACGCTGACGAAAGCGACGAATACCTCGTGCGTCTAGTGACTTTTCTTCTGTCTGCCATTGATTCGGTCGCACTACTGCGAGTAGCGACGATCAGACCCCGGCGTCGGATGGAGAAAATCCGATTCTTGGAGGCGCAGATGGGAAGGAGTGTGACGAAAACGTCGAGGTGTTTCGAAAATTTCGGAAGCAGAAGAGGAGCATTCCGTTTTGCAGGCGAACATTTGTGCGTCGTCGTCGTGTGGGGACGCGCCGTCCTCGGAGTCAGGGCCTGTCGATCCCACTCCGACTCCCGAGGGCGGACCGCTCGACGACGTTTTGTGACCAGACGACGTGTTGGATGATGAGAACATCGAGCCGGCCAGGGGTAAGAAATAGCTATGGTGAGTTGTTGGGACGGCTGGATACCCAGCGGCAGCACACCCGGAAACTGCGATCCACATCGTCGTACGAGGTGGAAAGGCGTCAGACGCTTTTTCCGCGGTCTGTGCTGGCGCCGATGAGAAGCCGTCCGCAGCTCGCCCCTGGGCTGACGACGACGGACAGGATGACGGTGACGGAATGGAGGGGAGGATGCGAGAAAGAGCACGGACGGTGCGCGGCGGTAAGTCACCCGCGCACGTACTCCGACCACCCAAGGCGCGATGGGTTTCGCTGGCGTAGCGCACTCGGTCGTCGTTGACGCGCGAGACCCTCTGGCGGCTCGGCGAGCGCCTGGCTGCAGTTACGGTCACGCGGAGCGGCAGCGACGGAAGACGGCGACGACACGGCGGCTATATAGTAGAGGTACCGGCGCGGGCAACGATTCCGCCCTGACGGTACACCGACTCGGTACGACGGCGATGGTGACTCGGTACTACAGCAGCGGCGGAGACTTCGGCACGGGGTGAGTGGTATGGAGATTTGCGTGCTAGGAACACGGGGACGTCAGCGGCGCTGGACTCGCGGAAACTTAACTGTTTCGCAGGGTCTGGAGGTGCGTGACTTCACCGCGGCGGCGGAACGAAGACGCGGCCGAAGGGATAACGCCAGGGCGAATATTACCGAGAGACAAGGATCGCGCTGTGGTCCGCTGACTTTCGCATTTTCGACCAGTGGTAATCCCACATCGGCCGTTTCGCTCGTCCCCACCGGTTCCGCAGCACAAAATCTCACTTCACTTGCTCCGCGCCTTGGTCTTCGCCGTCCGTCGGCCGAGTCGTCGCGCCGTCGACCGTCGACGCGCACGACATCGCGCTTTAGCCGCCGTCCGTCTCCGTCAACCAAAGTCACTCCCGTGGCCGTCTCGGTCTGGCCTCGCCGGCTGGGCAAGGTCGTCAAGTGGCCGAGCAAATGCGCCAGTGAAACTCGTCCACCCGTGGGACAGGTCGGAGAACGTGCAGAGGTGACCAGTGGCCAGCAACACTGCATTTCGGCACCAATCGCCATCTCGCATTCTTCCCCCCTTGTTTATTGTGTCTATCCTGTCCGTCGTATTTTTTTTTTTCTTTAAATTTTATTAAATTATTTCAAATTATTGAATTGTTCAGATATTATTTTTTCTTTTTTATTTATTTTCATAAACGCATAATATTGTGTAAAATATTATATTTATATTTTTTTTTAGCCAATGTGCTATTTTTTTTCAAAATTGTTGTTCATACATTTTCTTACTTTTTTGGGTTTTTAATTAATAAACATATTTTGATGTAAAAAAAAAATATCTTTTTTTTTTCGTTTTTTCGTGTGTATAATCAATTGTTACACATTTAACGACTAAAAAAATCATTAAAATATATATTTTAAATAAAAAAACTCGTTAGTCGATTATGCAAAGTAATGACCGCGGCCCTGCAGTATAAACGCTACACGGATATTATAATATGTTCCAATTTAAGCCATTAAACACTAAAGGCGACGAACAATGCTGAATAAATCATATAATACCTAACGCATTACACCAGCGGATACGACATAAACGACCAAAACCAATACAAGAATTGTAAATAATAATAATATAATATGTATTATGTAGAACGTGCAAACGTCAATATAGTCGAATAGTTAATACAAAATAATATTTAAAAAAATTCAAAATTGAATTTTACATAGGTAAAATAATAGTGTAATTTTTATATAATATAATAGAGCTGCATGTCGAAAAATAATATTGTTTGAAAACTTTCCGGTTTAGGTTTGAACCATTAAACCCGTAGGCGTGCGTACGTACTGCATTCGCTGCACCTAAAATTATTTATTTTGGATTTAGTAGACCGGTAGATATTTATTTGAAAGGTATACATAGAGTGAATAATTTTAAACACATTGAGTTTATAAATAAACTAACTCTCTGAGCGTCGCTGGGGGAGACCCCCCAAACCCCCTGGTGTTGGCCCTGAGTGTTGTTGATGTCGGAAGCTGCAGCGGTCTTCTGGTCCGGTCGTCGGTCTCGAATTAGACGGTTGGTGGGTGATAAGGAGGTCTGGTGATAAGTAACTGTGATAAGGTCAGCACCACTGCGGTTTGACGTGGTAGCTCGGGCAGGCCATCCAAACGCAAATTTAAGTAATTAATTCCGTGAAAAAAAATTCAAAACATTTCGGGCGTCCATGAAAATCATACAGCCGTAATATTTTTTTGGTTGCATAGCAGGTCGGTCACCTCGAATGAAGTTTGCCGAAGTAATAAGGGCAGGATATCCGACTTCGTCGGATAGAGGACAACATGTGACTTCTATGACACGACAACAGGTATACAACGTTCATTACTTCTGCAGAAAACGCAAATTAAGTAATAAATTACGTGAAAAAAAATGTAAAACATTTCGGGCGTCCATGCAAATCATATAGACACCTTATTTTCTTGGTGTCCAGCACATCAGTCACCTCAGTTATGAGGCTGACGTCGAAATCACGAGCCCCATGTCATCCGCATCAACGCCTTACCTACCTACCTAACCTAACCTACCTATACTGAGTTGATAACTGGAGTCAGATCTATGACTCTTAAACAGTTTCGCCGTCCCGGCGAATTACGAACGCCACCTATAATTTTAGCGGGGAACGCGAATACGTCTTCTACGGGGAGGGCAGACGTATCGAAAAGGGCTAAAACTCGAATTTTTGAAATAAACCGCGCGATGGCGGCGCTCGGTTTGCACGTAATCTCCGCCGCGGCGTGCCCGACAGGAAAAAAGTACGGACGCGCGCGGCCTGTAAATTTAGCGCGGAACGCGAATAAGGTCCGAGCATGGACGCGGAAATTCCTCAGACGGAGTAAAGACGAAAAATCTGAAGAAATTTTGAAAATTTTGAAAAAAATCGTCAAAAGTGATAAGGAGCGGTGATAACGCAGCGACGGCTATGCCGCCGCCGGGAGACCGCCCATCCGGGAAACGCGATTTTTTCATTAGCCGTTTCCTTACGCTAGTTCAAAAATTATACCTAGTCGGAATCGGAGCGCCAAACGGGTCTCTGTTTTATATAGGTGGAGGATGGAGAATTTTACTTTTTATAATAAATGAATTTTGGTATCGAAACTTTAATATACGCTTTTATAGCTAAATGTATACGTTGGTAAGTACTATCGTGACTCGGCGTGACAGAGTGGCTGAAATCAATCACGTGACGTGATTAAGAGTAAGCAACGGCCGCTGCTACTAGTTATCGGATGGATGACCATCCGTGTTCGTTGTGCGCAAAAACTTACAAAAACATACTACAATTTCTTCAATATATTTGTTAAGTATTTTAAATACTTTTTAAAAGTATTTTTAACAAAGTTTAAATATACTTGTATTGAAATACCATATAGTCCGTTTTATTAATTTTATATGGTTTCTGTTTCTGGAATTTTTTAAGAAAACTGAAAATCTAATAACTTTAAAATAGTTCCATATTAATAGTTAATACCACTTTTTATTTAATTTTTTTCATTAAAATGTAATCAATTAGTTGAAATATATATCTGAATGCAGAATGAAATATGTGAACATGTATTTATCTTTAAATAGTCAGACGTGTTATAGTAATTGTTAAAATCTATGGTAAGTAGTAACATAATAGGTAGGTACCTATACTGATATAGTGATATGTACAATATACATATATATACTATAAACCATAAAATTAAAAAAATTATTTGTTTTTGTATTCAAATACTTTGTGAGTATTCGTAAAATACAGTTCAAATGTATTTTAAATACTTTTTTATTCGAATACTTTTTCAAAAGTGTTTTTTACAAGACTGTATTGACCTCATTAAACGATGGCGGCGTCGCGGAATAATATGACAAAAATAGTACTCGTGGCGTCGTCGGTGCAAACCTGAAAAAAAATTGTATTATACCTATAGTATAGTTGGTTTATAAACCAAATTATTAATGTTACTTAAAAATGTACAGATGGATGTTGTTTGACAGTCTCTACTTCGCGATTCAAACTCGACTGCTGGCTATGACAATAATTTACATTATCGTACTCTACGTTCCTGTGTTCTATTTACGTTTTACTTGAGCAAATTTGCCGAGTGTGGCATAAATAACGAGTCAGTAATCTGTAAATCATTGTACTATGATCGTGGGTGACTCCTGGGGGCCAATCTAAAAGATAATTATGGTAGATCACACATTTTTAAATGGAGTTATAAATTAATAAAATACCTGTGAATAAAACGAAAAAAAAAAATTAATAATAATAAAATTACATTTTGCACGAATTAATTTTTGGCAGACATTGATGGTTTTTATAATATAGCAAGTAAGTGATGTAACGTTATAATGTAAAACAGAATTTGCAGGTTTTTTTGCTCAACGTGTCACATACACATTACACAACAATACACATTGCGAACGTACTTAATAGTGCGAGTTTTAAAACATCATCAAAAAATAACTAACCCTAACCTTATCGAAGAAATCTGTTTGTGAAAAATGTAAAGGAAAATATATTATATTTAAATGTGTTAGCATATTATTCCAAGCCACGAAAATCACAAACCGTCAAACACACGTGAACCTTAACTATACTTCGATCTTAATCAGGACATATCCTAAATTGTAATTAATTTTTTGAAGGCAGCTGTATAAATAACATAACATTGTAAAGATTAACAACTGAGCAATATTTACACTCGTCATAATTAGTATCTCATTATCTCGACTGTTCCTTACTTCCGTAGTATAAACACTAACTAACAAATCCTTTAATTAATGATTTTCAACTAATTTGTTAGTCGTCTTTATCATGCGATTAAAACATTACAAATAAATAGAATATTATTACTAATTTGTATTATTATAATACCTAGTTAGATTTAAATTTTTAATAAATTTCTTACGTTTACCTTAACCTCATCAAAATACAATTTTGTAAAAAGACGACGGGTTACACTCCTGGAGTGCTGGCAGAAGTGAAAACTTGAATATTAACGTCGTACATTTTTGATATTTCGGGCCGCCCCACTACTGAACCACAACAAAACCGTAACAATCGTAACAATAGATACGATAAACAAAATAATATAGTAGTTGATTATTGTTCTTGTTCTTGTTGTTATTGTTATGAATGTCTACACTGCATACGTTACAAAAGCTTAGGCAGGTCTAGCCGTCTTAGGGTAAAGATTTTTGTATTATTAATGTATTTGAGATGGTTGGGTACTTACAAAGCTGGGCACTAACTAGTTAGTTTTGAATCGTTTTAATTTTGTAACTAATAACTAAAATAGTATAATTATATAGTTAAATTTAATGTGTAAAATAGTCTAATCTAACTCGTTAAAAAATAAACCAACTAGTTAATACTATTTTTTTTTCATTCCAAAACTCCAAAAGCTGTTCCTCAATCATGACATTATGGTTATATGCCTATATAGATTATTAGCTCATATATATTACTAATTATTAGTATTTATAATAATGCACGCACAGGTTTTTCTGCGTAGTCTGTAGAATGCATAGATAATAAAGATATGGATAGGACATAATGGTCTTATCAGCGGTCTTCGAAGGGAACATTTAAATCATATTCATTAATATATCAATTTGTATTGAATCATTGAATCATTTGCATCATCAAATATAACTTATTAGGAATCTTGTATTACATTTTCAAATCTTACATTATTGTACTCTACGTTCGGACGTTCCTTTGTTCTATTTACGTTTTCCGTTTTTTTTTTTTAAATTTTGAAAACATAAGTCTATAATTTAAGATTTATTTGTTTCAACTGTAGATTATACAACTGCATCATTTATTCCAATTGCATACTTTTTTAAGTCAATTTCAGACCAGGCTTGTTGGAATTTTTAAAAAATACGAACATCAGGACTAATAATATTTATTTTTAATTTAACTTCAAAAACACTTCTTAGCATTAATTCGAATATATATCGCCTACAAGGTAAATATAAAATCTTTCGTCCTATCAGTTGTAACGTATCTAATTTTCACATTGTATTACTCCATAGAACCACTACCTAACTACCTATTTATTTTTAATGACATCAATATTCAATATGTTCTTGTGTAGGTAAACGATTTTTTTTTAAGATTAAGTTAACATTTTGTATACTTAAAGATTAATTTCTTAATATAAAACAATAGTTGTAAAACTAGTTTAAGTACATTAGTTTTCAACAATTTTATTTTATTTCATCTTTGAAGATTTGTAAGTATGTTGTCGTAAAAGCAATCATATAGAAAATATATTGAAATTTTCGATTTTTGTCAGAAATAGGTAATAATTTTTATTTTATTCTAATTTCCACAGAAAATAATAGATTTACGAGAAATTTTTTCAAAACGTTTTTTATGGGAAACACCTGATTCTACAATTTAGGTTCTATACAATGTTATGCTAAATGCCATATATAATGAATTAAATCAGAATAACCCTAAAACTACACTTGGTATTCTATTTTGTTTTTAAATTGTTAATCAGTATAAACCATAGTTTGTAACTATTATTATTATTATTATTATTATTATTATGTATAAGCTCTATGTCGTATATAAAATTGCAAATATTATACTGTGTTGGCTATTATCTAAATAAACATATTATTTTATGTGTAATACTGTGCTGGCTATAAATATTATTATTATTATTATAGGAAGCTGGTGAATATATTGCTTATTTTTGATGATGATAAATATTTTTTAAATGTTTAGTCGAATAAAATTAGTTTATTTATAATATAATTTCAATATATTTTGACAGTGTTTTTTTTTTTAATAATCGTATCGAGTAAGTTTTAAGTTTTTTAACTATATTATAGTGTTTAAATTAAATTAAATTAAAGTAAAGTAATGTTTCAATTAATTTGATTTATTTCCACGACTTAAAACAGCTGCCAAACGGAACTTGGCGCACTAAGTTTCACGGGTGAAGTCAACCGATATTAAGATGTGGCCGCATCTGGTCGAAGTTATGCTAAAGGTATGGTTGTGTTCTATTTTACTTGAGTTAATATTACTTAACGTAGTTGAAATTAGTTATAGAACGATAGGTGCACTTAGGATTGATTCGATAATTCAGATTTCTTAAAAACCGGCATTTAGTGAAATAATTTACCGGTGGAAGTTACATTATGTTTAAAATTTCTTTCAAAACTCAAATCCTAAGACCACCCATGGTTACTGTAGTAAATATTAAAACTCATAGGCCTTACTTATACTCGAGAAACAGTGCATTTTGATATTCTTCTTCTTGTGGAGTTTTAAAATACCAATAATAATACTCCTAAATACGTAATATATAAATACGTAATATATAAAAACACAAATATCATTTTAAAAAAAGGAAAACAATTCATAATATACATAATAATGTAAAAAAATAAATGTTAGTATATGTTTTATTTTTATTGTTGTGATTTTTTTATAATCACTTTTAGTAGGTACCACTATTTATTAGGTACTTACCTATGTTCTACTCGAAATAATATATTTACAGTCAAAATTTCTGTCATAAAAATTCATCAGTCCGACAATTTATTTTAAAATGTTTTTAATCTTTTGATTGTATCATTTACAATTTGAGTAGGTGTTAAATTTCACTTTTTTTCTTTCGATCTATTTCACTGTAATGATTACCTGTAATGATATTAAATTATTGAGCACATTTTTGTTTAAAAAATTATTTTTACCCATTGAAAATGAATTAAAAAAAAGTGAAAAAATAATTTGTTCATGTAACAATAGTTTTTAAAAATATTACAGTTACAATTACTGCCGAGAGATATTGTGAGTATATATCGAGCTGTGATATTGTGTACATTTTGGTTTTTATAGTACGAGTTTTTAAATAGCAAATACGATAATTAAAAATCTATTTGCATATTTTCACCATCATAAAAAACATACAATTTAAAAAAAAAAATCAAAAAGCTTTTTCAATGTTTTTATTGAAGATATCACGTATTTTTGAAAAATTTACTGTTTTATAGTTTTTTTTGGTATAACTTTTTATGTAAAAAAATGCGGGAATTTTCGAATTAGAATTTTGTATTCAGTGCTTTAAAACACACATTTTGGGGGAAAATAATCGAAAAAATCGCTGTGGGAACTAAACTGCATTTGTTCCTTATGAAACCCGTATTACAGAAAATTTAAAAAAACTGAAGTTTCTAAAATATAAACACGACTAGTAGTATATAATAGAGAGTTCAGACCGCTGATCCCCTCGCCCTCCTCGCCCTCCTCGCCCTCCGCATCCCCTCGCCCTCCTCGCCCTCCCTCGCCCTCCGCACCCCCTCGCCCTCCTCGCCCTCCTCGCCCCTCCGCACCCCCTCGCCCTCCTCGCCCTCCTCGCCCTCCGCACCCCCTCGCCCTCCGCACCCCCTCGCCCTCCTCGCCCTCCTCGCCATCCTCGCCCCCTCGCCCTCCGCACACCTCCGCACCCTCCGCACACCTCCGCACCCCCCGCACCCTCCGCATCCCCTCGCCCTCGCTCCCTCCTCGCCCTCTCGCACCCCCATCGCCCTCCTCGCCCTCCTCGCCCTCCGCCACCCCCTCGCCCTCCGCACACCCCCTCGCCCTCCGCACCCCCTCGCCCTCCTCGCCCTCCTCGCCCCCTCGCCCTCCGCACCCTCCGCACCCTCCCGCACCCTCCGCACCCCCCGCACCCTCCGCACCCCCCGCACCCTCCGCACCCTCCGCACCATCAGTTAATTAGTGATAATGATTATCCGTAACGTGTGCAGTGTATAAATCTCCTTATCAGTAATTAACTCCTACTATCAGCATCTGATGCAACTACCGTAACCTTATCAGTAATTAACTCCTCATTAGTGATAACGATTATCCGTAACGTGTGCGGTGTATAAATCTCCTTATCAGTAATTAACTCCTCTCATTAGTGATAACGATTATCCGTAACGTGTGCGGTGTATAAATCTCCTTATCAGTAATTAACTCCTACTATCAACGTTCAGTGTGAAATTAAAAATAAACATATATTATTATTAAAATATCGTATGACGCATATATTTAGATTAAGTCTCTAGCTGTTTAATTTAACTTTAATACTGATTCTTTTCGGTAGACACTTTTTCAAAGTATGGGAATCATGGGACCAATACTATTTAAAGCCGTGGGTGTCGTGACGCGCAAGTTGCCCCTTACATCGTTCCGCTATGGCATATAAGAAGATCTTCTTAGTTCATTGGTTGTCACCTGCTATGGAGGTGTTTCACTTCCACCATCACGTCGTCGTGGGCCCATCCGCGCCACGCCATGCTGTGGCCTAGTCGCCGCACCGCCGGAACTCGTGCATCAGCTGATCTGCTGCCGCTGTGTCGTCAGATGAGATTTTTAATAATTTAATAATATTATTATCACTGTTTTGTTTACGTGATTACAACTGTCACTGCCGTCATTTGAATTTACAACAAAATATTGTAGGTATACATTATACATTTGGCTATACACTATAATATTGTAGGAATTAACGAGGGGGTACAAAAACATAATATGTTCAATCACTTTTGTTATAAAAATGTATTAGTATTCTATTTCTTTCTTTATTTGTTAATCAGTTCTTTAGTTTGTATCAAGGAGGATTGATCCATTGATATCAAGCCACCTCGGTTTGTAACTATTATTATTATCATATTATTATGTATAAACTCGATAATGTCGTAGGTATATAAAATCGATATCATACTGTGTTAGCTAGTATCTAAATAAACATATTATGAATATTGTTCTAGTGTGCTGGCTGTAAATATTATTATTACTATTATAGAAAGCTGGTGAATATATTCGTTTATTTTTTACGACGATATACGATTTGTAATTATTTAATCGAATAAAATTATTTTTTTTTATATTGTAATATTTCGACAATGAATTGCGTTAGTAATTGTATTGAATAAGTCTAACATTTTTTAACTTTGGCTTTTATATTATAGTGTTTAAAGATTAAGAACTGTATACTGTTTATTGTGTTTGTGCGTGAACACGGATTTGGTCGCGTACCATCATAATATTTGTTAAACCAATTCAAATGTGCTTAATGTAATAATGTAGTTTATCCGTTATTATTGTAGAGATAATATTTAAGCTAAAACAATAACGATAGGTACATTAAAAATCATCTTTAATTAAATTGTATAGTATACCCACTCTGTAGATATGGATACTTGAATAGTATTCGATTTTAATTGTTACGCTTATGTAAAATATTGTACCTATAATTATCCATATCGTGTGGACTGTCAAGTGACACTCCTGTGCAGTAGTCAAGAAGTGTCAACTACTCAACTGTGTAAGTCAGAGTAGGTGGTATAAAAAAATAATATGCACTTTTTTTTTAAATTTAATTATGTTAGTGTTTTAATTAGTTTCGATCCCGATAAAAAATGTCTAGTACCTATACCTATGTATAAATTCTTTTAGACGGTATTATTTATGTACTGCGCATGTCTATTGTCTATATTGTGTATTTATTTATTTTGGCATACATTTGTATTTTGTAAAGTAATTTTGTTTATTGTTATTATTCTATTTGAAAAGCATTTAAAACATTTTTTCTACTCATTATCACATGAGGCACTAACAAATTTTGTTTAACGACTATAATAAAAATAAATTAATAATATTTTATAGGTACGAATAATTGCGCTACATACATATAAGACGACATTGGAATATTTGATGCCGTTTAAAATCATAAGGAATACACATGACAAGTTTTTCGTTTAGAACAATTTATTTTAAGACTGTTGAATTTTCAGTACCAACTTTCAACATTTTATTAATGGAGTTTCTTTTTCTCCGTAAATAAATAAATAAGTTACACTTAAGTCGTAGTAGTATCATTTGGGGAGTTCAGACCGCTGATCCCCGCACCCTCCGCACCCTCCGCACCCTCCGCACCCTCCGCACCCTCCGCACCCCCGCAACCTCCGCACCCTCCACACCCTCCGCACCTTCCGCACCCTCCGCACCCTCCGCACCCTCCGCACCCTCCTCGCCCCCTCGCCCTCCTCGCCCTCCGCACCCCCTCGCCCTCCTCGCCCTCCTCGCCCTCCGCACCCCCTCGCCTCCTCGCCCTCCTCGCCCTCCCTCGCCCTCCGCACCCCCCTCGCCATCCGCACCCCCTCGCCCTCCGCACCCCCCTCGCCCTCCTCGCCCTCCTCGCCCTCCTCGCCCTCCGCACCCCCTCGCCCTCCGCACCCCCTCGCCCTCCGCACCCCCTCGCCCTCCTCGCCCTCCTCGCCCTCCGCACCCCCTCGCCCTCCGCACCCCCTCGCCCTCCGCACCCTCCGCACCCTCCGCACCCTCCGCACCCCCGCACCCTCCGCACCCTCCGCACCATCAGTTAATTAGTGATAATGATTATCCGTAACGTGTGCAGTGTATAAATCTCCTTATCAGTAATTAACTCCTACTATCAGCATCTGATGCAACTACCGTAACCTTATCAGTAATTAACTCTTCATTAGTGATAACGATTAACCGTAACGTGTGCGGTGTATAAATCTCCTTATCAGTAATTAACTCCTACTATCAACGTTGAGTGTGAAATTAAAAATAAACATATATTATTATTAAATATCGTATGACGCATATATTTATTGTTATGACGGTGTAGATTTATTCAAATAGCCAAATATGTATGTTCAACAGCTCCTCTCCCTTAAATTTTACATGTTAAAGGATAGGCCTCTCAGTATAGGCAATTCGTAGTACAGGCTCCTCCGAAACTTGTATTAATTACTCGATATAGGCAACCCGCAACACAAAAAAACTCGTCAAACATCACAACCGCCACCCGATCCGACACGTGACCGACATATATTTTACGCTTCCCCTTCAAATACATTACCTCCCCTTTTATTTACACTTTAAAAAAAATATAATATATTATATTATAATATTCTGATGTACATTTGTATCGACTATATTGAACACTTGTTCGACTTATATTTTACCCCTTCCCCTTCAAATACATTACCTACCATTTTATTTACACTTGAAAAAATATATATATATAATATACTGATTTATATCGACTATATTAATATCATACCTATACTTACATACATATTACATACATACATACATACATACATACATACATACATACATACATACATACATACATACGAACATACATGCTCATAATATAATAATATAATGGTACAATATCTAAAAATATACCTACAATTTTCAGATTATAATCCCATTCGAATAAACACCCCGCTAAAGCACACGTTATACATCGGAATGTATCACACACACATTCAAATATATTATAATATAGTTTACATTTATACATATACTTACATATTATATCCAAACAATTATACACACATCATTATCACAAATCCCTGAACATATTATACAATTTACATAGTATATACTTATTACTTATACATATCAATAAAACGCATAGGTATATTTATACATATAAATATGATATAACCATACACATACAGTAATACATAAACACCATACAGTACTTATCAGTTTTCATTCTGAACTTATATAATAATATTTACAACACACACACAAGCTCAACATATATATTATATACCTTATCATACATACACGCATGCATGCATAGATACATACTTTCATATCACATCACACACACACACACACGATCCCAGTATACCATATAGTATACAAACAAGCCGCCCAGTCCTTCGTTATACATGGGAATAAATCTCAAACACACACACACACACACACACACACACACAAACACACAGACATAAACTTGTAAAAATATTTATTTTCAAAATATACACGTCGGAATATAGGTACATTCGCTTGCATTCACACATTCCTCTCCCCGACAACATACAGAAATATTAATTATAATATATATATATGTATATATGGTCAATCGTTTAATCGTTTACAGATTATGATGAGTTTCATTCACACATTTCTCTAGCACAACACACATACACTCATATACCCATAGGATAGTTCATACATATTTAGATACTTACATAGTCACATATTATATACATACATACACACATTCATCAGGTATCACAAACACCCAAACATATTATAAAATTAAAGTATATGCAGTATTCATATATATTTAGTTTATGTACATATATTCACACATAGATCACATCATCCACCCTAGAAAGTATTTTCACCCCCGCCATCCCTCGTCAATTACGACTACAAAATTGTAATTCCTATTAAAATACATAGATCTAACTATTTTATACAGCTCAAAGGATTACTCGACAACATACACAAAATTATATATTTATGACACACAATATTATGAATTTGTGTAACTAGTAGGTATACTGACTAAGGAGAATAGAGGATATCGACTCTGAGGGTCTTGGACGTCGTCTTTGAGTATATAGTTTGGTTACTAAATGCAAAAATTATAGTATCCTATTTCGACTTCACCGTTTATATACCTACTACATTTATTTTAATGTTTGAAATAATACAACATTTAATCTAATATATTTGAATTAAACACAAATATGCTTATACTTACTTTTCATTTTAATATTTTAATTTTTGTGTAAAATAAAAACAACCGTGATATTTAAAAACAAGTTGTAACAATTATAAATATAATAATATAACATATTTATATGTTTCATAACACTTATGTATATAATACGAACTCTACCTTATGTACGATTAACTGCTGATCGATACATTAATATTAAAACACACTCACATAATTGCAAGGGCTATGACCAACACACACCATGGATTAGTAAAGCAGTTCACTATACACCTCATATCTCAATACACACTACGACTATGTATGACTACGATACAGTCACATATTATAATAGAACATAGCTTAGGAATATTATATTTGCGAGTATTATTATTATTTGTCAGTGCTTAGTAGACAATAAACCATAATTATAACTGAAATGGAATCTTAGTAATTTAAATATATTATTTAAGATTCTGATATTTACATATCTGCCCCTTACCTATGGTATTTATATCTATAGGATCCTACGATTCTCCCTGAATATATTATATTTAACTGCTCGTCCCCCCGATCATGATACAAAGTTTTTTTATTTATTGGTAATAATGCTACATAAGGTTACACCACAGCCGTCTCAATCAACATTCGCCAAACACCCCGCACCAGCACCTACGCAATGTGAGACGTAGATTATTCTAATATTTATAGGAAATTAAATAATTTATATGAAACAAAAAGACACGATATATAAAAAGTATTTTCAATTATTAAAATAATATTAAGGTTTACAATAAATATTTACAAGGTTAATATTAAAAAAATATTTACAAGGTAAAAAAACATACATGTAAAAGCCATATCACTTGTGTAATATTTATTTTTTACATTATGTATCACACCTACCATATTATTATTACACATATACCCCTCTTGATCACTAATCCTTAATCATTACCTATCACTTATTCTTGATCCCTTGATCCTCTGATCTCGTGTTCTATATTTTTCATACCTGTGCATGAGAAAACACATACACGAACGCGCATACAACAACTTACATATTATCAATAACCTGACCGACATATATATATATTAATTCATGCATGTACACGGGAAAAACACACACACCATTACCAGTCACAGTCACCACCAACGAAACACTCTCGAAAACATATTTTTTCACGCTTACATATGAGAAAACGCATGTGTGCTTGCACATCAACAACTTACATATCACTCAAGTGACCGATGCGTATATTTTATCAGCACATACGTACAACAGTCATATCACTTGTATAATATTTTTATTTTACCGTGTGCATACACACAGGCATATAACACCACCGCCATATATTATTGTATAAGTTATAATATCGGAAAATTAAGAACTATTAACAATATCTCTCATTTCAGCAGATACTTTATGCGGTTTATTACCTAAATTTAGAAATATACAATAATTAACGTCACATCTGTAGTACCTATCTTACCAACATCTTTATCAATTTAACAATTAAAAATTTTCATATTATTAGTCATTTTCCATACAGGCTCATGCTACAATGTGCATACATGTGGGAACATACATACATTCTTGTTATTGTATGTTTATATACACATTACTATCAGGCTAACCTATCCTGAATAATATTACAGATACTTATATTTTTAATCAATCATACATACATTGAAATATTGTATGAGATTACATTAGACTAAAATCATAGCTTATATATACATACACGGATTATAGGTATATACGAGAAAAAATAAATCTCTTTAACTGTTATTATTGTTATTATTATTCGTCAAGTGTAGTGAGAATTATATATATATATATATATATATATATTATATATAACAATAAGTAAAAAAAAAAATAATACTAAAAACTATTATCAACCCATCACTTAGTTCTATAGTTACCTACATGAATACGCGATACCTAGTATGATATTATGAAAACCCACATTAAATCATATATACAAATTCGATATTACAAACGCCTAAACATATTTTATAGTTAACATAACTATATATACATATTAACATTCATATATATATAGGTACACATCAATAAGTCATCTACATAATATAGGCATACACATATATTACTTACATAGTAAGCACACACTTGTATACCTATATCCTTACATATTTGATATTCTTATATATTTAAACAGTATTCATACATACATACATACATACATAGACTCGATTATTTCAAATAATAATTCACATAAAATATTTTCGGTATATAATTTATTCAATACCTGGATTCTTTAACATATATTAATTATTATATATTTACATTAGATAGGTACATGAAATATATCACAACGTCACCGTGGATACTGATGTAACGATATCCAATATACAACAATTAAATGCAATATAGTACCTGATCATATATTATAATTTACTCATTTTTTCGTTAAATACGTAGGTAGAATTTATGCAGAAACCTAAAAATATACTCAACAATGTGAATATACATTAAAATGTACTGATTTTGATAAAAAAAAAACATAGCTGTCTGTGTGTAAATACAGAAATCTTGCTAAAATAAGTAAAAATATAAAAATTGCAATAAAGCATATTATGGAAACATCACAATATTTTATTAAAAAATGGGCAAAAATATCATAATTTCATTAAATAATATGTAATATTATAAAAAATATCATACCCATGTCTAGTTTATTACCATCAAATGCATATATACAGTTTAGTTATTAAATGTATCTAAATGCATGACCATCACTATAACGAGTCATTATTACAAGTCTCAACATCCGAAACATATCGTTGCACTATAATATAATAGTTAATACATACATACATACATGCACACACATACACACGTACATACATTTGCATACATATTTACTTAAACAACATTCGTACATACATATAGACGCGATTGATTATTTCAAATAATAATTTATATAAAATACTTTCGATATATACCTATTTTATTTAATACCTGAATTCTTAAACATATATTAATTATTATATATTTACAGTAGATACATGAAATATATCACAACGTCGCTGTACATACTAATACTACAATTAAATGCAATATAATACCTACAAAATCATATTTAAATTCCATGGTATTCGATAATGAGAAAGATAATATTATATTATAGTTATTTTCATCACATATTAGCAAAAACAAAATAAAATGTACCTACGTCAAGCTGTGATAATCTTTCACTTATGATATCATATAATAAACCATATATATTTCAATTATTTTTAACGCATATCTTACACAGATGGCCCAGCATTTATTTTATACAAAATAATAGGAGTTTATTATTATTTATACAGTTATATCTATACTACATGGATGCTTATCACTGATACTTTTCATGTATTAGGTATTCTTTATGCTTACTTTGTAAAATAATCATGAAATCGCTTGTATGTTACCTTCACAAGCTTGGAAATATATATATATATTTTTTTTTTCTAGTGAAAATTGATAAAAATACCTTAATTTCTCCCAAATTATTATATTAGATATATTAATGTCGATAAAATCTTATACAAATATAATTTCTATGTCAAGGACATGTCTAAAATATCGAAAATCTCAATAATTACATATAACTATAGTCTGCAAATCATTCCATCAATCATATCGCATTAGATATATTTCAAGTTTTATGACTCATACATTATATTATGTTAAAACATGTAAACATTTCATAAATTCAATAAAAATGTGTTCAATTATCATAATCTCACTGTAAAAATAGGTATATATAACTAATACATACCTTTAAAAACCGGTATTTTCATAGATACTTTTGCTAAAAGTTATTATTTTTATTTAAACATCATAAAAACTGTATTCATAGAGCCTCACTCGTCAGCTATATAATAGAATATACCTATACTCTCATTACAATCTTCACTGATTTTCATCACTATACCTGTCTCGAAATACACAAATCTATAACACGTCGGTCAAGACCACTATATTTTTATGATTTTCCATCAATGTAACATAGAAATCATATATTTGTCTCCAATTATCGCTAAATACATGAGGGTATTTATGCTGAAACCATACCCGTTCACCTATTTACTTCACAAATAATGTAAAACACACATATATTACCATCACAAGTTAGGATATATCTTGCCATCTCTAGTAGATATTAAATAATTAGTCATAGTTTGGTTTTATATAGGTATAAAATAATAATAATATAATATTATATTTTTATATTCGATCGTACGTATACATACTGATCATAAATATAAACATATTTATACTCCAACACATATAGGCACTATTCAGATCTTGATAAAACTATCTGAATAAGACGATACGTATATATTAAAAATCTCGCAAAAATGTATAATTTCAACAGTCTACAATGCTGATATAAATATAGCTTTTATTGTATTCGACTTTACTCTAAATAATTGATAGGTACACATATTTGTATAATAATATCATATTTTCAATGAAAATATATACAAACTTCATATTCGTATTAAAAAATCATATTAGATGCATCCACGTGAGAAATATTATATTTCTGTAGTTCTCATAAACATCAGCATATTTATACCTCAAATATAAACTATTTTCATACTAAATCCATATACAAATATCATAATTTTATTAAAAACACATATAATTATTATCATTATCATCATAAACCGTTATACATAATATGATGATTTCATACGTTAACTGTTTAACTCAAGATACATTAAAGATCATCCAATTCATAATTAACATCCGTACGGTTCGAATTCAGAAATCACAATCACTCGCATACGTGCACGACTATATTTCCCCCTCCACCCCTCCACTAGGTTAGGTTAGTTTCCTGTAGGTTAGACTAAAAAAAAAAAACAAAAAAAAAAACAAAAAAAAAAACAAAAAAAAACAAAAAAAAAAAAAAAAACAAAAAAAAAAACAAAAAAAAAAACAAAAAAAAAAAACGAAATAAAAAATACAAAAATTAAATTAAAGATTACTTCATCTACACTCTGTGAACGATGAAGTAATGAGTCATAATGGATTATGACCTTTAATTTAATTTTTGTATTTTTTATTTCGACTAAAAAAAAAAAAACAAAAAAAAAAACAAAAAAAAAACAAAAAAAAAACAAAAAAAAAAAAAAAACAAAAAAAAAAACAAAAAAAAAAACAAAAAAAAAAAACGAAATAAAAAATACAAAAATTAAATTAAAGGTCATAATCCATTATGACTCATTACTTCATCGTTCACAGAGTGTAGATGAAGTAATCTTTAATTTAATTTTTGTATTTTTTATTTCGTTTTTTTTTTTTGTTTTTTTTTTGTTTTTTTTTTGTTTTTTTTTTTTTTTTTGTTTTTTTTTGTTTTTTTTTTTGTTTTTTTTTTGTTTTTTTTTTTTAGTCTAACCTACAGGAAACTAACCTAACCTAGTGGAGGGGTGGAGGGGGAAATATAGTCGTGCACGTATGCGAGTGATTGTGATTTCTGAATTCGAACCGTACGGATGTTAATTATGAATTGGATGATCTTTAATGTATCTTGAGTTAAACAGTTAACGTATGAAATCATCATATTATGTATAACGGTTTATGATGATAATGATAATAATTATATGTGTTTTTAATAAAATTATGATATTTGTATATGGATTTAGTATGAAAATAGTTTATATTTGAGGTATAAATATGCTGATGTTTATGAGAACTACAGAAATATAATATTTCTCACGTGGATGCATCTAATATGATTTTTTAATACGAATATGAAGTTTGTATATATTTTCATTGAAAATATGATATTATTATACAAATATGTGTACCTATCAATTATTTAGAGTAAAGTCGAATACAATAAAAGCTATATTTATATCAGCATTGTAGACTGTTGAAATTATACATTTTTGCGAGATTTTTAATATATACGTATCGTCTTATTCAGATAGTTTTATCAAGATCTGAATAGTGCCTATATGTGTTGGAGTATAAATATGTTTATATTTATGATCAGTATGTATACGTACGATCGAATATAAAAATATAATATTATATTATTATTATTTTATACCTATATAAAACCAAACTATGACTAATTATTTAATATCTACTAGAGATGGCAAGATATATCCTAACTTGTGATGGTAATATATGTGTGTTTTACATTATTTGTGAAGTAAATAGGTGAACGGGTATGGTTTCAGCATAAATACCCTCATGTATTTAGCGATAATTGGAGACAAATATATGATTTCTATGTTACATTGATGGAAAATCATAAAAATATAGTGGTCTTGACCGACGTGTTATAGATTTGTGTATTTCGAGACAGGTATAGTGATGAAAATCAGTGAAGATTGTAATGAGAGTATAGGTATATTCTATTATATAGCTGACGAGTGAGGCTCTATGAATACAGTTTTTATGATGTTTAAATAAAAATAATAACTTTTAGCAAAAGTATCTATGAAAATACCGGTTTTTAAAGGTATGTATTAGTTATATATACCTATTTTTACAGTGAGATTATGATAATTGAACACATTTTTATTGAATTTATGAAATGTTTACATGTTTTAACATAATATAATGTATGAGTCATAAAACTTGAAATATATCTAATGCGATATGATTGATGGAATGATTTGCAGACTATAGTTATATGTAATTATTGAGATTTTCGATATTTTAGACATGTCCTTGACATAGAAATTATATTTGTATAAGATTTTATCGACATTAATATATCTAATATAATAATTTGGGAGAAATTAAGGTATTTTTATCAATTTTCACTAGAAAAAAAAAATATATATATATATTTCCAAGCTTGTGAAGGTAACATACAAGCGATTTCATGATTATTTTACAAAGTAAGCATAAAGAATACCTAATACATGAAAAGTATCAGTGATAAGCATCCATGTAGTATAGATATAACTGTATAAATAATAATAAACTCCTATTATTTTGTATAAAATAAATGCTGGGCCATCTGTGTAAGATATGCGTTAAAAATAATTGAAATATATATGGTTTATTATATGATATCATAAGTGAAAGATTATCACAGCTTGACGTAGGTACATTTTATTTTGTTTTTGCTAATATGTGATGAAAATAACTATAATATAATATTATCTTTCTCATTATCGAATACCATGGAATTTAAATATGATTTTGTAGGTATTATATTGCATTTAATTGTAGTATTAGTATGTACAGCGACGTTGTGATATATTTCATGTATCTACTGTAAATATATAATAATTAATATATGTTTAAGAATTCAGGTATTAAATAAAATAGGTATATATCGAAAGTATTTTATATAAATTATTATTTGAAATAATCAATCGCGTCTATATGTATGTACGAATGTTGTTTAAGTAAATATGTATGCAAATGTATGTACGTGTGTATGTGTGTGCATGTATGTATGTATGTATTAACTATTATATTATAGTGCAACGATATGTTTCGGATGTTGAGACTTGTAATAATGACTCGTTATAGTGATGGTCATGCATTTAGATACATTTAATAACTAAACTGTATATATGCATTTGATGGTAATAAACTAGACATGGGTATGATATTTTTTATAATATTACATATTATTTAATGAAATTATGATATTTTTGCCCATTTTTTAATAAAATATTGTGATGTTTCCATAATATGCTTTATTGCAATTTTTATATTTTTACTTATTTTAGCAAGATTTCTGTATTTACACACAGACAGCTATGTTTTTTTTTTATCAAAATCAGTACATTTTAATGTATATTCACATTGTTGAGTATATTTTTAGGTTTCTGCATAAATTCTACCTACGTATTTAACGAAAAAATGAGTAAATTATAATATATGATCAGGTACTATATTGCATTTAATTGTTGTATATTGGATATCGTTACATCAGTATCCACGGTGACGTTGTGATATATTTCATGTACCTATCTAATGTAAATATATAATAATTAATATATGTTAAAGAATCCAGGTATTGAATAAATTATATACCGAAAATATTTTATGTGAATTATTATTTGAAATAATCGAGTCTATGTATGTATGTATGTATGTATGAATACTGTTTAAATATATAAGAATATCAAATATGTAAGGATATAGGTATACAAGTGTGTGCTTACTATGTAAGTAATATATGTGTATGCCTATATTATGTAGATGACTTATTGATGTGTACCTATATATATATGAATGTTAATATGTATATATAGTTATGTTAACTATAAAATATGTTTAGGCGTTTGTAATATCGAATTTGTATATATGATTTAATGTGGGTTTTCATAATATCATACTAGGTATCGCGTATTCATGTAGGTAACTATAGAACTAAGTGATGGGTTGATAATAGTTTTTAGTATTATTTTTTTTTTTACTTATTGTTATATATAATATATATATATATATATATATTATAATTCTCACTACACTTGACGAATAATAATAACAATAATAACAGTTAAAGAGATTTATTTTTTCTCGTATATACCTATAATCCGTGTATGTATATATAAGCTATGATTTTAGTCTAATGTAATCTCATACAATATTTCAATGTATGTATGATTGATTAAAAATATAAGTATCTGTAATATTATTCAGGATAGGTTAGCCTGATAGTAATGTGTATATAAACATACAATAACAAGAATGTATGTATGTTCCCACATGTATGCACATTGTAGCATGAGCCTGTATGGAAAATGACTAATAATATGAAAATTTTTAATTGTTAAATTGATAAAGATGTTGGTAAGATAGGTACTACAGATGTGACGTTAATTATTGTATATTTCTAAATTTAGGTAATAAACCGCATAAAGTATCTGCTGAAATGAGAGATATTGTTAATAGTTCTTAATTTTCCGATATTATAACTTATACAATAATATATGGCGGTGGTGTTATATGCCTGTGTGTATGCACACGGTAAAATAAAAATATTATACAAGTGATATGACTGTTGTACGTATGTGCTGATAAAATATACGCATCGGTCACTTGAGTGATATGTAAGTTGTTGATGTGCAAGCACACATGCGTTTTCTCATATGTAAGCGTGAAAAAATATGTTTTCGAGAGTGTTTCGTTGGTGGTGACTGTGACTGGTAATGGTGTGTGTGTTTTTCCCGTGTACATGCATGAATTAATATATATATATGTCGGTCAGGTTATTGATAATATGTAAGTTGTTGTATGCGCGTTCGTGTATGTGTTTTCTCATGCACAGGTATGAAAAATATAGAACACGAGATCAGAGGATCAAGGGATCAAGAATAAGTGATAGGTAATGATTAAGGATTAGTGATCAAGAGGGGTATATGTGTAATAATAATATGGTAGGTGTGATACATAATGTAAAAAATAAATATTACACAAGTGATATGGCTTTTACATGTATGTTTTTTTACCTTGTAAATATTTTTTTAATATTAACCTTGTAAATATTTATTGTAAACCTTAATATTATTTTAATAATTGAAAATACTTTTTATATATCGTGTCTTTTTGTTTCATATAAATTATTTAATTTCCTATAAATATTAGAATAATCTACGTCTCACATTGCGTAGGTGCTGGTGCGGGGTGTTTGGCGAATGTTGATTGAGACGGCTGTGGTGTAACCTTATGTAGCATTATTACCAATAAATAAAAAAACTTTGTATCATGATCGGGGGGACGAGCAGTTAAATATAATATATTCAGGGAGAATCGTAGGATCCTATAGATATAAATACCATAGGTAAGGGGCAGATATGTAAATATCAGAATCTTAAATAATATATTTAAATTACTAAGATTCCATTTCAGTTATAATTATGGTTTATTGTCTACTAAGCACTGACAAATAATAATAATACTCGCAAATATAATATTCCTAAGCTATGTTCTATTATAATATGTGACTGTATCGTAGTCATACATAGTCGTAGTGTGTATTGAGATATGAGGTGTATAGTGAACTGCTTTACTAATCCATGGTGTGTGTTGGTCATAGCCCTTGCAATTATGTGAGTGTGTTTTAATATTAATGTATCGATCAGCAGTTAATCGTACATAAGGTAGAGTTCGTATTATATACATAAGTGTTATGAAACATATAAATATGTTATATTATTATATTTATAATTGTTACAACTTGTTTTTAAATATCACGGTTGTTTTTATATTACACAAAAATTAAAATATTAAAATGAAAAGTAAGTATAAGCATATTTGTGTTTAATTCAAATATATTAGATTAAATGTTGTATTATTTCAAACATTAAAATAAATGTAGTAGGTATATAAACGGTGAAGTCGAAATAGGATACTATAATTTTTGCATTTAGTAACCAAACTATATACTCAAAGACGACGTCCAAGACCCTCAGAGTCGATATCCTCTATTCTCCTTAGTCAGTATACCTACTAGTTACACAAATTCATAATATTGTGTGTCATAAATATATAATTTTGTGTATGTTGTCGAGTAATCCTTTGAGCTGTATAAAATAGTTAGATCTATGTATTTTAATAGGAATTACAATTTTGTAGTCGTAATTGACGAGGGATGGCGGGGGTGAAAATACTTTCTAGGGTGGATGATGTGATCTATGTGTGAATATATGTACATAAACTAAATATATATGAATACTGCATATACTTTAATTTTATAATATGTTTGGGTGTTTGTGATACCTGATGAATGTGTGTATGTATGTATATAATATGTGACTATGTAAGTATCTAAATATGTATGAACTATCCTATGGGTATATGAGTGTATGTGTGTTGTGCTAGAGAAATGTGTGAATGAAACTCATCATAATCTGTAAACGATTAAACGATTGACCATATATACATATATATATATTATAATTAATATTTCTGTATGTTGTCGGGGAGAGGAATGTGTGAATGCAAGCGAATGTACCTATATTCCGACGTGTATATTTTGAAAATAAATATTTTTACAAGTTTATGTCTGTGTGTTTGTGTGTGTGTGTGTGTGTGTGTGTGTGTTTGAGATTTATTCCCATGTATAACGAAGGACTGGGCGGCTTGTTTGTATACTATATGGTATACTGGGATCGTGTGTGTGTGTGTGTGATGTGATATGAAAGTATGTATCTATGCATGCATGCGTGTATGTATGATAAGGTATATAATATATATGTTGAGCTTGTGTGTGTGTTGTAAATATTATTATATAAGTTCAGAATGAAAACTGATAAGTACTGTATGGTGTTTATGTATTACTGTATGTGTATGGTTATATCATATTTATATGTATAAATATACCTATGCGTTTTATTGATATGTATAAGTAATAAGTATATACTATGTAAATTGTATAATATGTTCAGGGATTTGTGATAATGATGTGTGTATAATTGTTTGGATATAATATGTAAGTATATGTATAAATGTAAACTATATTATAATATATTTGAATGTGTGTGTGATACATTCCGATGTATAACGTGTGCTTTAGCGGGGTGTTTATTCGAATGGGATTATAATCTGAAAATTGTAGGTATATTTTTAGATATTGTACCATTATATTATTATATTATGAGCATGTATGTTCGTATGTATGTATGTATGTATGTATGTATGTATGTATGTATGTATGTATGTATGTATGTATTTATGTATGTATGTATGTATGAATGTATGTATGTATGTATGTATGTATATATATGTGTATGTATGTATGTATGTATGTAATATGTATGTAAGTATAGGTATGATATTAATATAGTCGATATAAATCAGTATATTATATATATATATTTTTTCAAGTGTAAATAAAATGGTAGGTAATGTATTTGAAGGGGAAGGGGTAAAATATAAGTCGAACAAGTGTTCAATATAGTCGATACAAATGTACATCAGAATATTATAATATAATATATTATATTTTTTTTAAAGTGTAAATAAAAGGGGAGGTAATGTATTTGAAGGGGAAGCGTAAAATATATGTCGGTCACGTGTCGGATCGGGTGGCGGTTGTGATATTTGACGAGTTTTTTTGTGTTGCGGGTTGCCTATATCGAGTAATTAATACAAGTTTCGGAGGAGCCTGTACTACGAATTGCCTATACTGAGAGGCCTATCCTTTAACATGTAAAATTTAAGGGAGAGGAGCTGTTGAACATACATATTTGGCTATTTGAATAAATCTACACCGTCATAACAATAAATATATGCGTCATACGATATTTAATAATAATATATGTTTATTTTTAATTTCACACTGAACGTTGATAGTAGGAGTTAATTACTGATAAGGAGATTTATACACCGCACACGTTACGGATAATCGTTATCACTAATGAGGAGTTAATTACTGATAAGGAGATTTATACACCGCACACGTTACGGATAATCGTTATCACTAATGAGGAGTTAATTACTGATAAGGTTACGGTAGTTGCATCAGATGCTGATAGTAGGAGTTAATTACTGATAAGGTTACACTTATTGATAACAACGTCGCGCACGTGAACGATAAGCTGCGGAGGGTGCGGAGGATGCGGTGATGCGGGGATGCGGGGATGCGGAGGGTGCGGGGATGCGGGGATGCGGGGATGCGGGGGTGCGGAGGGTGCGGGGATGCGGGGATGCGGAGGATGCGGAGGATGTGGTGATGCGGGGATGCGGGGATGCGGGGATGCGGGGATGCGGAGGATACGGGGATGCGGGGATGCGGGGATGCGGGGATGCGGAGGGCGAGGGGGTGCGGAGGGTGCGGAGGGCGAGGAGGGCGAGGAGGGCGAGGAGGGCGAGGAGGGCGAGGAGGGCGAGGGGGTGCGGAGGGCGAGGAGGGCGAGGAGGGCGAGGGGATCAGCGGTCTGAACTCCCCAAATGATACTACTCTTACAGATAGTTTTTAACGAAATCACTGTGCTCTATTCACGCTTCAAAAACGAAATAACTTCATAAATGTTTCACTACAGCATACGGCGTTTAAGTCATCACCTATCGGTTTGATTATGACGTCATAACTAAATTGGTCGTCAACATATAAAATATATGTATTATGTATGCGGTATGTAACACTTAGTACCTAAAACTTACCTATAATAATATTATCGGTATTTTTAATCAATACAGTTTTGTTGTTTTTAATTTAAATGTAAATTGACCTATCATCAAACTTAAGAAAACGTATTTATTTTTATATTTTTTTTAAAAATATTGTATAATAAAAAGTATATTACTTGCGTTTTATCGTCGGATTTTACGATATTTTTATTGCAATGTGAGGTACTGAGGTGGAAACGTTTTTAAATTTCAATATATTTTTGTATGCTATATAAGTCACTTTTACATTAAAATATCGAAGAAAACCGACGAGAAAACTCAAACGACCTTATATTCTTATCATTATTTGATGGTTTGATATCAGGTAAATCGTAAATACTTCAAATAAATTAATATTAAACATGATAAAACCATGCTAGTCATGCCAAAAATGAGTTGATCGTCATGGTTTGAGTATAATAATATGTAAAACGAAGAAAACAAAATATATACTGGCATCTACACGTCCTCTTAATGTTTCCACATATTTTTAATGCGTGTCATAAAACAGCAAAAACTATTATAATAAGTTTACATGCGAGAGTCGCTGTGCGTGCTGCGTAGGTGTTCGAATAACTGCAATTTATTGGATTTTATCTATTCATATTTCGGTAATTAATGCATAGGTAGTATTTATTAGACTGTTAATGTTCTGCGCACAGCTATAGGTGTATTAATTTATTCTATTGGTCGTAAAAAAATTGCGTTCGAGATAAGTCGTCCTATATTTTCACGGGCTTTGCGTTTGGCCGGCGCCGTACGCATGCGTATACAACATATTAATTATAATATTATAACGACACAATATACTATTATTCCAAATGATGTGATACGCGTCACGTATACCTGTCTGACCACCACATAAAACCAAGTAAATTCTATATATATATATATATATATATATATATATGCACGACGTATATATAGTATATTATATTATTCAGATATTGTTCTATATAGATATCGTCCGAAAATATTACAGTTCTTACGAAATCTATATATTTATAGGTGAATAACATTTTTACCGTTATTAATTTACCAGCAGTATTATGTTTGTCTAACTAAGCAGGAAGACTGAATTTTAAGTCTTCAATAAGAAATATTATTATTGATTCCAAAACTGGCAATAGTGTCATATTATACGAGTAACACTTATCATAATTTCGTACAATGTAAAAATATAATTAATAATTATTATAAAATATTTACATTATTATTACGATATTGTTTTTAAAAAATATGAATTTATTTGAAAAAAATTATGTATATCTAAGGCACAGGAACTAGGTATATACGCTATACGGTAAAAAGAATAATACGTAGTATTTTATACTAAGGTGTATTATGTTAGCATTGTAAAATAGTAATTCTTTTCCCGGGAAAAACTAAGTGTACTTTCTAATCCTTTAAATACTACTTACCTTGACGTTTACAAATAATGCCATCAACAAAACGGACGTACTACAAATGGATTCCAGCTTGAAATAATATATATATAATTAATTAGATCCTATGTATTAAGACACTAAGAGCACTCAACTGTCAACAAATTGTCTATGATTAATGTATGAATGATGCTTAATGTGAGTATAAAACGAAACGAGTAATAAATGAAAAATAATTAATAACACGTACAAAGCAATTTTTTAAACATCGTGATAATTAATCTGTTTGATAATAATTGTATAATAAATACATAATGGATTAATGGATAAAATATATAACAAAAGATAGAAAAAGTTAATACATAAGATATTTATACTTATTATTTCTTAATGCAAATAATTTATCTATAATATACTTTAATAACTTTATTGTTATTTTACTAATGAGTTTAGTTCAATAGAATTAATTTTTATTTATTTAAGAACGTAATATTTTAGTAACGTAATTGCAGTTTTATCATAATATGTCCAAATAATATTTTGAAGTTTTTAAATTAAAAAACCTATATGCCTCAAATTACTAGATTATTAATTATGATTCATTTTGATATCAACTATTAGATTTCAGACACCAGAAATATACAAATTTGTTACTGTTAATAAAAAAAAAAATGTCGTAAATGTTTCGAACTGAATTAACATAATACCCTACGTAATTAAAATTTATTTACTCGTGTCCGAAAAATTTTTTGAGTGTATACTGATTTATTAGTGTAAGGGGTGTGTAACATGTTTATAAAAATATACAAAGAGTTGACACGACCGGATTTCAAGCATGTTATTAATCTCGTAGCTACCAAAAGTTATAAATGTTGCAAAAAAATTATAATAAAACGAAACTCGAGAATCGTTTTAATTTTAGATTAAGATTGTGTGAGCTAGTAAACACGTCGTTTATTTATCTATGAAAACAGAGACACGTGTTGTACTCATTAATAATTTTTACAGTGATATATAATATTGTTTTATTCAAAAGGTTTTTCTTTCTATCGTTTGCAGCACCATAAAACTTGTAAAGCTAATCGAAAATTCTGCCCGTCGCGTATAATAAACGGTTGGCGACAAGACCTTTGATTATAATAATAATATATTTAAACATAATACGATATTATCATACAATCGACTATTTTCCGATTAACAGCTATAACAAATAATAATAATAATGGACTTTAAAAATGTATAGGTTCTACAGCGCGTGGGTCGTGGACATGCATATCATTATCATAATATACCTAACATAATATTATAATACATTACCGAATATCAGATATGTATGTTATAGGTACATTAAATATTGTTATTATGTCGGAGTCGTCTGCGAACAGTTGCAGACGGATAAGTCGACTATCTTAAACCATCGAATTCAAAACGGTAGTCCGCTAGCTATTATACTATTATTAGTATACGAGAGCATTATATTATACGTACCAGACATTACTGTACATGTATTATACAAGACCAGCTGTCGGGTAAAATGATAACTGGGCGGAATCGATAGATACCTATATCGATTTATTATTACCAACGTTGGTCAAAAGTTTTACGGCATAATATCACTCCGCGCACGAAACAGCCGCAGCCCGACGGGTACTCCTATTTGCGAACAAATCGACAAACTACTTATAAAATATAATTATAATGATCCCAAGACACACACACACACACACACACACGCACACGCACGCACGTACGCATTGTATGGGCACGTAATAGGACGCGTCGTGTACAACTTACTATCCGTCTTCTTTGTGCTTTTCGCGTATTTCTGTATATTATAATAACATATTATAATACGCCATTATACACACGACGGCATAATAATATAACGTATTATACCACGTACACGACCTCTAACGACTTGCTGCCGATGGGAGCACTGCGGCGCGTGATTGATCGATTGGCCGGCCGGAGGGCAGAAGCTGACAAATGTGAAAACCTCGAACGATGAACTGCGAGCTGTCGGTGCGACCCGAGCGGAGAATGAGAGACAATATTTTACCGGTTGCGGTTCGAATCGGACGACTGCGGCCGAATGATGAGCGCATTTATCATCGTGCGAGTCGTATGTATATTATACTATAGGTACGTGACCACCTATATATATATTACCTATATTGTTGTAACCGATGATATTAATGGTAGTCAAAGAGACGGCGCGGTATATACCACGGACGTGACGTCGTGGTTATTACCGCGTGGTATAGAAGAGCACCGCTGCGATTATCGTGCTGTTGCGGTTCACGCGGTTGCCAGTTGATCTCTCTGGGTGCTCGGCCGGAAAAATCGTCACAGATCCGTCGTTGCGTCGTCGACGATAATTGCATAGGCATAATAATAATATTCTGACGTTGACCTCGAGTTCACCTCATCTATTCTCGATGACTCCTTTGATGTTTCTGAAATTATATCATTTTAATGTAAAACTACGTCATACAATATGTCGCTTCTTATAGTTCTAGAAACGATGCACTTTTCTTTATTCCTCCATTGAACCGCGAATGCTTCGTTCCTTAAAATATAATGTACCCTCGTATTCTCTGCCTTAATGATAAAATAGTTTTATTTTTAAATTTTGAGATACTTTCTTTATTATATGTTCTCTTGATATTGTATTATTATTTATTACTATTACCAACCGAATATTATATATCAGGTTGACCGCCATGAGCCCCTTTTTGGGCTCTCACTAGTTTACTCCCGTACGCCACGGGGATTTTTCATAAAAAAAAAATAATGATATCTGCAAGCATGTTATACCATCAGAAAGTGGCAACACTGTACATTTTAAATCCAACTAGAAAATACTGATTATTCTAATAATCATATTCATATATTCTCTAAACGAGCTCTCGCTGAAAAATGAAAATCGATATCAATGGGGTCTCAATTGTCAATCCTAGTAATATTTTTGAGAACCCAAATAGATTCTCAAAATCGATTTTAAGTAACTTGAACCCGTGGCGGTCAACCTGATATTCGATGTGTTTCTGTACCTACCCATCTACTTGCAAAACTGCCGCGATTGGCGTTAGTAAAATAATACAAAAATATACGATAGGTATGACTGAAGTCCGATAGTCTCCGCGAACGAGTGTTTACGGTCAGGTACGACGATTTTTAATATTATAATTAATTAATTGGTTATAGTGTGGACGGAGTGCTGTGCGTTTAGAGTATTACGCCGTTCTCGTCGATTCGAATATAATTTTCGCAATGAGACGGTTTCTCCATTTGTACATACACGCACACTTAATGTATTCATCGTCCGAGGTAGTAGGTACATAATATAATAGGTTTAACAATTTACGACGATCGTACAGCGAACAATTGGTGTATTATAATGTGCGTGTTTCAGTGTTTGAATATGCAATAGATCATTCGCAATTATTGGCGAATGGCGTAGGATGCGTGCGCCGTTTCATATTATGCGATATGGTTTTCGGTCTTACGTGCATGTGCGTATTCTTTCTGGTCTTCACATCGAATTGTATATGCAAACCAGTTGAGTTCGTTTTGCATTCGATAAAAAAACGTGATTTGATTAACAACCGCGTAGAGGACATAAAATCTTATATAGTGTTTAGATTGTCATCGAAAAGTGTCTACGATATATTATAATATTACATAATATATTATATGCTATATAATATTATTATGTACGTGTGCGTTTTACTTTTTGAGCTCAACAAACACGGTGTATATATAGAGGTACACGAGGAAATATCCGGTGTGTGTGTGTGTGATTTATCGCGGTGTTCTAGAGACACACAACTCCTATATGTGCGTGAAACACCGTTTTCTTATTCATACTTGTATATTACGTGATCGATGACCGGCCAACGGTCGTGGAAAAAAACGTCATATTTTATACTCCTGCGAAAATCTTTAGTTTCGTGTCAACGGTCTTACCTGCCGCGCCTGCTTCAGTGAATTTAAATTATTACGTTATTGTGATGTTTTGTAAGTGTGACACAAGTATAACGTGTATTTAAGTGCGTATACGACAATGTATACATTTATTATATAATATTAAGGCAGAGCCCATGATAATAATATATTATAGATACTATTATTCTACGATGATTTACACAAGCGCGATGTGAACAACTGTGCAGCAATGAACCAATCTTTGCAAATTATCGGCGTTTCTCCAGTTGTATTTTAATAATAATAATTATTATTATTTATTTATTATTGTAAAGTATATAATGCAGTGCCGTATCCAGGGGGTGGGCTTTTGGGCTTAAGCCCCCCCCGAAATCTCAGGAAAAATATTTTTTTAGTAATGCGTTATGCGTAATGGGTTCATATCACAGAACAATATCATATTATCGTTCATGTCATAGTAATAATGTTGACGACCTTTTAGTATATTATGGTTGTGGTGACGCGGTAGTCTTATCACCACGTCTTACTCACTCCGCTCGCGTTACCGCGCTATACGCGCCCCATGATAATATATTGATAACAATAATCTTATTCGTGATATCACAAATTGTTTTATAATATAATCTGTGGTGATACGTGGTGATACCATCATAAAATAATGCAATACTCCAATATACCTACTATCATTAATTATCAACATCAATTTGTGGCTTTTTGCTTTTTAGTTTTTACTTTATATTATATTTAGTGAAGTGTGTCAGTTTTATTAGTTTATAAAATGAATGAAAACGAAAATGAACCTAAGAGAAAAAAAACCAAAACATTGTATTCATACTTTAGTTCAAATGTAACTACTTCTGCAAATATTTGCATCAATGAACAGGTGAGTTAGGTACTTAAATATACAGTAATACAGTATATTTAATATTAAATTCATACATATATTTATAAACTCATGAATTGTATTATGTATCTACCTATAATATAAATTTTTATGTTGAATTTGTTTTTTATATTATAAAATAGAACATGATAAAGCAGTTTTTCCATTACATAAATCTATGTGTAATTTTAATTTTATTATAACTATCTGTATTTTGGAAAAGGTCCTTGGAATAACTTATTTTATTTCAAAATATCTTCAAACAGAAAATATTGATTTATCCATTGCAATAGAATCTGTAGAATTGACAATTCAAAAATTACAAGATTTACGGACGGAAGAAACTTTTTTTTCTATATTTCATCGTGCTTGTGAAATCGCAAAAGAAGTTGGTACATCACCAACCATACCAAGAGTAGTCGGGACTCAAAAACATCGAGAAAATTATGCCATACTCAATAATGACCATGTCTCTTACTACAGACAATCATTATATTATCCATATTTAGATGATATTTTAGCATCATTTAATGAACGTTTTAAAATGAACTCTAATATTTTTATTTCTTTATCTTCTTTATTACCAAGCAAAATTGGTAATTTATCATTTAGTGATATACAGCCAGCTATTGATTTTTATGAAGAAGATTTAAGATCTAATAACCAAAACATTCACATGGACTTATTAAAAAATGAATTTGAATTTTGGAAGCAAAAATGGTCTAATGAAGAAAATAATTTACCAAAAAATGCATTAGACACATTATCAAAATGCCCCGAAGATTTATTCCCACATATAAATATTTTATTAAAACTTCTTGCTATTTTGCCTGTATCAACGGCATCGGTTGAAAGAAGTTTTTCTTCTTTAAAAAGAATCAAGACCTATTTAAGAAACTCTACCGGTGAGGCAAGATTAAACGGATTAGCTCTTATGAATATCCACAGAGACATACAAATTGACACAGATGCTATTTTAAATATGTTTGCGTCTAAAAAGGAAAGGCGTTTAGATTTTAAATTGTGACAATTTAATAATGAATGCATAATACATTAAAAACTATGTGTATATATTATATGTTTTAAATTTTTTCCTATAAAGTTAAGTATGTTAAAGCCCCCCCCGAAAACAAATCCTGGGTACGGCACTGATATAATGTATTCTTTAAACGTGTGTAATTTTTTGGTGAACAATAAATAATGAAGTGATATCATATTATTATTATAACTTCGATATTATAGAATAGATTTATGTATATTATTTCGACTTTATAGTTAGTAAAATTCAAATAAGAATATTCCGAATCGACTAATTTATTTGATCATAAAAATTTTATTCGTGTACTTAATTATCACAAATTAAAACAAGAGTTCAGAAACTATCTCATTTATTGATTAAATTATTAAAACCTCATAATTTGGGCCGTTTTAACTGAATTTAGTAGTAATTAAAATCGTATTAATAAACGTAAATTCGAATGAAAATAATTACATTAAATTAAAATGCATATGTTTGTGTTATATATTGGAGTTCACCTGTACGTCCCGAAAGTATACACATCGGATAATATACATATAAATACTTTATTTTAAAATACAAAACCCACTGTTACATAGTTTTAACACGATATTTCATTTTATTTACCCTCGAAAAACTAATAAAATGAACTTGCGATACGAATTACGAACCTGTAATTGTTTTAGCCATTTCCAAAATTCATTAAAATATTGATATAACAACTATAAATGTAATTGAATCGAATTAGAAAGGAGGGGAAATCGTAGTTCGTTACAATGATATCATACATTTGTTTTTTTTATCATAAAAATAATATAATATTTCACTTTTCATCTCTCGTCTCACCGAACCGTGCACGTCAGTCGATATATTATTCAATCCTAAATCGATTACTTACATACGTGATACATGGATGACTATAATTTAACTACTGCACCCACGAAAGTAAACAATGATTTCCATTTAACATTTTGACATTTCGTCATTATAATACCTTACCGTTTAAACTTCTAACCAAGCGGCTCCAGCACTTCACGTTCGCATCATTTATAGGAAAATGGGACGGGACGGTGTACATATTATTATACATATAACATATTACATTATACATACCACATATTATTATAGTATAATGCATAATACAATAAAAAGTATTATTACAATAAAAAAAAATTATGTTTAAAACAAGTATATTATAACATAAAAATATATTAATTTATATTAATTTTAGGATGACAAATATAATATAATCACAAATCAAAGTTTTTCTATAAAATGGAATATTTACTGTTTGCATATAGGGGTATCAAGCCATTTTTTCTATATTAGATAATATTACTTATATAGTTTGATTCAAACCTTACACATTATTTTTGTTATTATTATGGTACCACATTTTATTGTATCAAAGAGAAAATAATCAATCAACATTAATATATATAATTATATTTATGAAAATATTTGAAAATGTATTCTGTTTTATTTATTATATTATTAGAAATTGAGTGGTGGAAATCCAAAACCTACTATTGCCAAAATACTAATTTTTCAGGAGAAGCGATTTTCTGTATCTTACCATTTCCAATAAAAACAAACCATTATTATAAATAGACAAATTATTTTGTGGAAAAGGTTTTATTGAAATTATTTAATAATATACCTATTATTTATATACTTTAAACCAGGGGCGATTTTACAGGGGGGGGGGGATTTGACACCCCCCGAATGTCGGCAACTGTAAGTACTAGTCGGCAATTTTCAGAATTCGCTAAATATATAATATAATATATTACATATAGAGATCATTGAAACTTCCATATTATTAATAAGTAAAACTAATACACATTAAGCATGAAGTATCAACATATTGTAGTTTACTCCTAATAAATATGCTACGTTATTTTCGGCAGTCGGATAATCAAAGATTAAGTACCCAGAAGAGCTCAGATTATTGTGTTCTTGTAATTAAATTTTTTTCACTAATATTAAATATTAATGTCTAAAAATAGAAATTGAAAATACCGATATCGCGGTCGGTACGCAACATTCCGCTGTCCGAAGCAGTCGGCTGTTTATCAATTCAAGGTTCAAACTAAACCAATTACAATATCCCCTAAAATTTTATATTGTATGCATTACATGTTCTTATTCGATTTTGACACGACGAGTGACGACACGATTTATAATAATATTTTATATTTTTATTGTTATTATTATTTTTAATAGTGGTTATCGAAGTTCGGCATTTGATTCGATTACAATTTAATTTAAATATTTTAAATTTATTTGTGCAAAAATTTTTGTTTAAACATGGAATCTAAACGTAAGCGTATTAAAATTGAATGTCTCGATTGTGGTAGTGTTTTTAATAATGACTACAAATTAAAACACGAGCGTGATGTGCATAAGGGGAAAAAAGTTAAAATACAACACTTTGGCGCTCCGAGCAACCCGTTTGCAGCATCGAAATCAAAAAAAAAATAAGCAATTGGTAAGTATTTTTATTTTATTTTAATTTTTAAACAAATGTACTATTTTATATGCATTGTTATTGTTCTGTATTTAATATGTTTTATTTTTTTTAGCAGGCTGAACAAATTTGTGAACCACAGCCCAGATTATGCGATACCGTACCACAGACTAGTAGTGAAATAGTAAGTAATAATTATTGTTACTTAATATTTAAAATTTTTAACAAATTTACTAGTTTATATGCATGGTTATTGTTCTGTGTTTAATATGTTTTATTTCTTTTAGCAGGCTGAATAAATTTGTGAACCACAGCCCAGATTATGCGATACCGTTCCACTTCCCTATACATAGGTATACCTACAAAACGGGTAATAGTACGTTTTGGCATAAAATTGGAAAAAGTTTGTTTTGATTTTCTAAATATAATTTTTATGTATGGAAAAGCTTTTCCTAGGTTCGTTTTAGATTAACCAGTCATTTTGAATCACAGATTTGATCAGGAAATAGTAATTTTTATCTATTCTGACGGCCCTAATCGATTTATCGATGTGTTTTTAATAAGAATCGATATGTAACTCGATTTTGTCAATAATGTTGGCAATAGTTCGTTTTGGATGTCCACCCCTCAATTAGAATATTTAAAGTGTTTACCTAATACATTAAGACAAAATTAGTCACTAGACTAAAAAATTATAATTTCAAATTATTTGAATGAAATTAAAAAAAAAAAATAAGGAGTGAGTAAAAAGTCCTATTTCACTGTAAATGGACGGGGTGGAAATGGTCCATTCACCCCGTGTCGGTACATTCACGTAGGTGTATTAAAGATAACGTAAAACCTACAGTTCTGCAAAACGTTCAACATTGTCATGTCAATACGGTCGTATGTCGTCACATTTTCAGTTCGGTACATCCAACGAGGCAACGACCAACGAATACGGCCAAGCAGTGTATTATGATGGCATGGTACGGCGGAAGTCGGGAGGGTACGATTATATTATTATTATATTGTGGCGTGCCACAGGTCGTGTTGTCGCGCGACAGCTCATGACAACGTTTCAATATAACGAATGGCCGTCGACGGATTCATATGTAAATAATATGTAAAATACTGTGTATAATACTGTTGATAATTGAATATTTTCTTCGATATGAAATCCCAACAGTCGCGCCACACACACACGTCACATACAAATCCAACATGGCATTAAGTCGCTCGTGTGTGACACAGGCGAGCGGCAAAACCCCAGCGGGAGGTTTTAAGCGTCGTCGGGCAGATGTTTCTTTTTCTCCTTGTTATTATTATTACCATTACATTTTTTCTGTTTCTTTATATATGTATGTATGTATGTGTGTGTGTGTGTGTGTGTGTGTGTGTGTGTGTATGCGTTTCATCTCCGGGGCCCGCCAGGTTACAGAAGGAACTACACTAATAACACGTTGTCGGGATCTTTCATATTATTATTATCATTATTATTATTATTATTACAGACTTATACACCAGCAACCAGCTTGGTATACATTATACTAAACGCATTTTCTCTGACGACCACAACGGCGGCGGTTGTGTAAACAGTTGTGCGTGTATTTGCTTTCGGCAACCTAACACGGTAAGACGACCGTGACCGCGGAAGCTGTACGTCTGAGTATTATTATTATTTGTATTATTATTATTATTATTATTATTATTATTATGTTGTTATGTCAAGAGCCGACGGGAGTGCGCCGGAATTGCATTCTCTAATTGTCCACTCGACGCGCTCTTGGAGTGTTTGGACATCAGCCACCGGCTTTGAAATCAAAATAATATTATCTCTGTCCTGCAACGATGGCAGTTTGTGTTTACTACTGCGGGTCTACTGTCCGCTCTCCTGGGTGGCCTTTTCCGTCCCATCATGAGATGAAAGACATTTCATTTATTTATTTTTTGATCCCGAAAAATCCCATCAAAATATCATAACTCTCCTACCCACTGTTTACTTTGCAATCAGTGTGTTCAATGGCACTTGATATCTTTTAACTTTTATGACCTCGAGTCAACACGTTTTATGGAATTTGAGTATACAAATTGGTCTTTAGATGTTGAACGTTATAGTATAACAGATCTTGCGGTATTTTATTTTGTGGGGATTTAATACAAGATTCAGTTATATTAATATACGGATCGCGATCATTATTATAATAGTAATTTTTAGTTTTGAAAAACTATAATATATGAGTTAATCCATCCGAAAACGACTTATATAGCCTATAGGTATACATATACGCGACACTCGTGATATATCTGTATAATAGTATTATATTATTAACAGAAAACGAGAACTGATGATTATCCGTTTTATATACAATGATGGAGACGCGTACTTATAATCTATAGGTATATATATTATTAACATACCTATATTATACGACATTTGCAATAAAGCGTTATACGTAAAGTCGAAATTCCGGGGGAGAAATTTATACACTTCAATAAACTACGAACAAGTATAAAACGTACATAACATGTACCTACACGGAATAAAAAGTCTTAGGCTTTATGCTAATGCCGCAAGTACAAACCGAGGATTACAAGCCGACAGCGGTTCTAATTAGAGCTGGGTCAGATCTCGCGAACCAAAATAAACCGAAATAATATTGCGTCGAGGGCTGGAAAACAATGGTTTTCTTTTCTTACATCTTGTCAGTTGTTCCAGTCAGAGATCGTATTACGAGTTCGTGTCGCAAACACGCTTATAATATTATTATCAATACCTATACAAACCGCGGACATGAGCGAATCACTACGAAGCTGCAGCGGCGGACGTTTATAATAATGTATAATATTATAATATTATTGCACGCAATCCGAGTCGACTGCGACGCGGACGCCTCGGCGGTTATTGATTTTCCACCCGCGACATAATGTACATTATTATTATTATAGTGTCGTTGTCATCATTAGTATCAATTGTGTTCCGCTCCGGACGGTATAGTACGATTCGAATTCAACAGTCTGCTTTTAAACGAGAAATTATATTGGAATCGGATCGGGTCGGACGCTCTAACAGTAGTAGCAGCAGCAGCAGCAGCAGAGTAGATGGAAGGATATATTAGATAAACAGTAGTTGTTAGCGAACACACATAAACAAACCAATTGCAATGTATTTATTTATATTGTTTGCAGGGGATCGAGACGACTGCAACTAAACTGTATATAACGCGCAACATATATATATATATACAAATACAATAGACTACGCAGTTATAGTATTTATTGCCCCCGGGTAATTCGCTTCACGACGCAGAGCCCAGTTAATTGATTTTATTCGAATAAACATTTATTTATATATATATAAACATATATTTGCACGCGGTAGCTCGTCCATAGTAGTAATAATAATAATAATAATAATAATAGTATGATTTGTGTGTTGTGTTAACGGGGTGAGGGAGCCAAAGCATACGGGGTTAGGGGCAGTCCGTGTAGCTTGGTGAAACGACTAAATAAATTACTGAACAAAACCATCGATCCATTTTCGAGCGAATAATATAGCGTACTCTCGCGTGCAGCAGCGTGTAGAATTATAACGGAAGCATACGCGCGACACACGCACGCATTAATTGTGACGTATGGAATAATATATTATTATAACATAACACTATAATATATTATGCCAATTTGATATTTTTTATTGTTTCCCGGAGTTGCGAATTCGTTCTAAAAATAATTGCGAGCGTTAAATTTTTCCATTATAATATCGCGTAAAACAATATTATATTATGGTACACGATCGGTCTGCAGCCGCGGTCGGATGGAGCATATAATAACACGTGTAATGTGTCTATCGGCCATAATACATATAATATAATGTGTTACGCCCGACGGAAATTTATTGCAAAACACGTTCGCAGCTGCTGTTTTTATTTTGACGCGGCGGTGACTATACGACCGTTCGACACATTTCAAGTAGTCGAGGATTTTTTTATTATTTTTTTTTTTTTAGTGTCACCACAATATATTATACGCATAAACATATATATTGCTCACAACCACCCCCGATGACGTGGAAAGGGAGAAAAACCGTGTAATACGAATTTACACACAGACACGTCTGCGCTGTTATAACGACCCTGCCGCCGCGGTGACGGGTGATAAATAGAGCGGTTAATATAAAAACGCCGTCGCCATATTGGATTCGTTATCTGCGGGCTGTCAACGCAGGGAGCTTGGCGAGAGAAACGCGCGCGCACACACACGTGTATACGACTAATGGTGGTGCCGCCGAGATTTTTTTTCCACTTCCAGAAATAATTTATTCATCATTAATAAGGTGACACAAAATCTCTGGCACGTTAAGCGTCTAAAAGGGAAACGAGGGAGAGAGGGGAAGAGGACACGTCGTATACCTTGTATCAATATATACCTATAAAATGATAAAACCACGCTGACGCGAGCGCCTATCAAGACGACGATAAAACAATTTATATACGTGTATATATTATGTTATATTACATTATATACTTATAGGTGTAGAGGTACTAAATATTTTATAAAAGAACCGTGGACCGACGTAAGTCGATTACCGGCTTATAAGTATGCACGGTATAGGTTACCTATACGATTTGTACGATCGTTTATATTATTAGGCACCTACCTATATACCACGCCACGGCGCGTACCTATATATAACTACCTATAATATAATTTATAATAATATAATGTGCTTGGCGTAGAAATAAATACACGTCAGCGTTGACCGAGTGCACAGCCAGTCGTATAATGCTGTGTACTATACACGTGTATATATATAATATTATATTATGCATAATATGTATAATGTATATTGTGTATATTGTTGCTATATACAGAGACAAATTACCAACCATAACTCTGGTCCTGTGGGGCCCCCTCCGTACATGATATAATACGTGTCACCAGATTGTGGGAGCAAGATAAATGATGATGGCGATAAGATATCTTTGAAATATGTTGTATGTTTTGATAGTTAGTTTGTCCGTATTACGTCTTTTAAAACGAGTTTTACCGATTTTCGTATATCATAGTCAGCCGGCCCAGTGTCGTCGTTGTTGCCACCGACGCTTGTCGCGTGATTCGTGAAATACCTACTGTATGGTTGTTCATGGGAAATAATATGATGGTATAAATATTGTTTTTGTTCAATTGTTGTTTTCTCGTTATCTTCGTATGAGATGCTCATTTATATTAGATAGAAATATACTTTGATGTGTATATTTTATTCCTTACTTACTCAAATAACACAACAAATAAGACACATATGATTTATAAACGTATATTATTGTTTGTTGACCATGCTCATTTTCAATAGACACTTGAACAACTTTTTATCACGTAGGTATATACCTACAATACTGCCAAATAGGTACATGATATTAAAATCACTACGTATATAATACTTTATTGAAAAAATTCCTACGTGACCGTTTTAAGACAGTCGTGTAAACTATGCACGTAGATGAGTGTGTATATAAACCGTATAGTATACACGTGTGGTAATTACGTAGAACAATAATAAATTATCACAATGATGATTTTTATCCGAAATGTTATACATATAGGGTAGCTACCTAGTTATTTTTATCATATTTTCTACACATTTTTATATCACAATAACGAAGTTTGGCTTAGACTTTATCGGGTATACTCTGTTTTTCTTATATAGGTATACCATATACGTTTTGACTGCAAAACGTCATAATAATAAACGTAATGTGTAAGTATCAGGTATAGATACATAAATATATATAATAATAGACAATCTCAATTGTTTCATAAATATTATATATCATTAGGTTAACATTAAATTAGTTTTTGAACCCATTAAAATTATCTTCCATGGTTAGGTTTTGGCAAGCTCGATAGTGTATCATCTCTCATCGTCAACTTCTGTTTTATGTCAGTGCAATGTGTGTTTACAGTAGGAAATTGAAACTATAATGTATTCTAGGCCTAATTTTAGGAGAACATTTCTGCCCACACGTTTTGATCTTCATTTTACAACTATACAAGTGACATGACACAATATTAGGTACCTCCTCTCAAAACACATGTAATACTTTATGAATGAAACGGCCGTGTTATGTCATTAATTGTGAATTATTTTTTTTTTTAGAATTTCTCGACACTATCAAAATAAATTACAATCAATAGCATGCTGTTCTCGTGTTTGATATATTTTGTTATTTTCGACGATTTTTGTTTAACATGTTTTATTTTTAGCAACTTTGTAATTGAGACTACCGATTATTTTACCACTCAACATTGATATTTGAAAGTGTACTCTTTGAGTTATGAAACGAATCTATGTTTGCCAGAAATATTTCCAGGTCAATGCGATAAAGTGAAATATTAGATCAACGAAATTCAATTTAAATTGATTAATTATTATCCAAAATTCGTTATTTGACCAATGGTTTTTTTTATTTATTTTGGGGTTCTTTGTTGTCTGACATATTTTAAACGTCAAATCGTAATGCAATAATATATCGATACGATCTAAATAGGCAGCGGCTGCAACGCTCGCGTACACAATACACACACATACTCCGGCGATTTAAGGACAGGACAGCGCTCGATTGTGGGCGCACAGTAGAGTCAGCTGCCACCGGTTCGGCGTGGAGACACATAAAAAATGAAATAAATAATAATAAAACGACACGACTCCACCGGCGGAGGAGGGGATATATAGTAGGGAGCACACGTCACATTTATATGAAGTAGTCCTCTCCACAAAATAAATAACAAATAATAATAATAATAATAATAATAACAACACAACAACGCCGACAGAAAGGAGGACCGAAAAAAAAAACGACTGAAAGAGCGGTGGGCGAGAGAGAGAGAGCCAACGAGAGGGAAAAAAAATGAAAACGATTTATCACGGTGTCGAGGTTCGTGTGGCCTGGGATAAACAGATTGTCTTCGCCCGGGCTACGGGATTGTTAACATTATTACTTTTATTGTGGCCCCACGTCAAACGGATTCAAATTTATTGGCCGTTATATAATGGGCCGCCCGGGTCCCTGCAGGATATTAATTGTAATTTATTGTAATGGTTCTATTTCTGGAAGGTTAACTGAGGGGAATGGCGTTTTGAAAAACCGGTAGCGATATATCAAAGCCGGCGACGGCGGCGGCGGCGGCGGCCGAGTAGTGTAGGTATATATGGCGTGTAGTGTAGTGGTAGTGTAGTGTAGTGTAGGAACAACTACACTGTGCCACCGCCACCGCCGCCTGACAGTTCGCCGAGCGTTTGCTGCGCGCCCGAAGAGGGCGAAGGGGGACTGGGGGCAACGCGGTCGGCCGCGGTGGGGAGACAACCGCGATGAAAATGATTTGTAACCGTGTTAACACCGTAATATACAGGGTATAGGAAAAGAGATTAGGCCAATACTAAATCATAGGTTTACAGAGATTAGCCCTTTTCGCTTTTCCGTTTTTATTTTATTTTTTTACAGCCCTGCGTGCCATTTTATGAACCCCTCGCGTACGTGTACACATAATGTGTGTGCGGTCATCTTCACAACGACGCACATTCCCTCCCCTCTTCGGTGGAGCGTGTAGGTTTTACCATAGATATTATATTATACGTCATGATAGGTCTCTGCGTCAAGTATATATAGTAACATTAGCTCATATACATAATATAGTATTGTTATAATAATATATTCCTATGTACGATTAGGTTTCGTAATTTCTTAACGTTAAACCAATTTAAATTTTTGGGTAGGTACCCAAGACGAATTGATTAGGTACAGTTAATAGTTGTTGTAAACTAACAAGTCCTATCGGAAGCGATGCTGCGACGTAAACGCGTCCCCTTGTAGTGGTATGAATGTAAATATTGAAAATACAATATTTAATATAAAATTGTGGAATACCATATAACAATAAAAATACGCCAAAAATGAAAAATAATAATTAATACATAAATATAATATTTACAATATACATTACGGCATTAATATAGGTACATTATGGGTTAATGATAATAATTATAATGATATTTAATTGACACCAAATTACAAATATAGATAGTACAAATAATAATAATAATAATATTTATTTGACAACTAATTACAAAATATATATGTAGACTGTAGATCATTAAAATAATAACAATAAGCAAAATAAATTAAGCTTTGGTTCTCTTTTTAAAAGCAACGCTTGTTATTAGGTATTAGGTATATAGTTAGGTTATTAGGACAATATACTATTTAGGACATTAGGACGTTAATTATTATTAATCAACACGAGTTAGATTTTACTTTGAACTAACGTCATATTATAGGTATTATTATTTAGTTTAAGTGAAATGTCTAATCAACGTCTTATCACGTTAATAATATTAAATCCGACATCGAGGTTTTCGTCGGTTTTCTAAACGAACGCTCTCGAAAGACAGATTTAATTTAATATAGATAGGCACATTTTCTTAAGTACAAACAGATTTAATCTCTGTATACATATATTTTTTATAGAATCATGGGAAATTTTTGTCCCGGATTCGTGCTTTAGTGTACACAAGATTTCAATGAAGTTTTTTTTTCTAACGCATGAAGATGAGATGGATGTTTAGATATAATTGTATACGCGCCTACGTCGTCGTCGTAGAACCACACGCGTCACTAAGGTTAACACCCTATTTTAATTGACTGTTATTTAATTTTTCAAAATTGTGTGTAGTCTTCGAGCTGGTATATTAATATTATTATACCAGAATTGTTTTCAAAAGGCGTTTCACATAAAGTTGTTTTTTTTCTACATGCATGTTATAGCATTATAAGTAAATTAAATGTTTCCATACCTACACTAATGATTCAAAATGATATACCTTATATTAAATATAATTCCAGTTAATTATTTCAAATAAAAATGCAAAGGGAATAAACAAATTATAATAATCAACAGGTAGTCCGTTGCAGTCCGTAAACAACATAATAGCGAAATTAAAAACATTAAAAACAAAGAATGGGTAGTCGAACAATTAAAATATATTCATTTAGGTATACATATTATATAATATATAGTTACAGACTGATTATTTTAGCAATAAACACTCATTATCTTGAAAAACACCTAATAATGATTTTGAAAATATTTTAAGTACTAAAGCGGAATAACCGCTCTTCTAAACCTTAAATACTTAGACATAAGATGTAACTATAGTTAATTACTTTATAAAAACTCGAAAAACTCTCAGTAAAATTAATTTTCTTTATAATACGAAATTAAAAGAGTGTACTGTACTGCTGTTGTCCATCGAAAAATTCAAAACCTTACTACTACGACTTCAAATCATCTAAAAATATTTTCAAAAATACTTTTAAAGATAATTGGAGTTTAGTCTTTAGTGTAAAAATATCACCCTGTATATAAAGCTATTCATTTACATTCTTTTTACATTTCAGTCCGTGATTAACACTTTATAATTAACGTTATTTAACTTGCATTATTTAGTGTTCAGTATTTAATGAGACGTGGAGGGGAAATAACAAAACCATTTAAGTTAATTGACTATATCCATCACTTCATCACTGTATTTAGGTATTTCATATTATGCGTATAGAGTAAGGTGTTTTTAAATTTGTTGAATCATTATGAAAGAAACGTTCGTTTCCATAATATTCCCATAGTTAGCAGATTCAGTCAATCAATTCACAATGATTTTTTCCATACAAAACTAATAAGTTATTACGCATTTAATAGCATACACTTTTTTCACATTAGTTTCACTATAAGTAATATTTTAATTTAATGTTGATTTTATGTAAAACAAATCGCGCTTCTTTGTCGAACATTTAATTCACACAATGTTACTTCACGTTTTTACGATATTATTAAATACCTACTTAAATAAATCCCACTTTTAAATGTCATATTCAAGACTATACATTCTCGAAAAATATTACTTTTATTTACGTAGGAAACTTGATACAAACTATTATTTAGATTTATTTGACATGACAACACTTTGTATTGGCAAAACTATTCGCCTTTCAGCCAGCGATGTCAAACGACAACATGAACGTTTTATTGAATAATAAAGTATTCTACGCGTAATCTATTTATCTACTATTTAATTCGTCTAATAAACATTATTATTAATTCTACGAGTTCAAAGACTTTTACGGCAGTTGCGCGCGTATATTATAATATAGTATAATAATATTATAGAACGAAAATCGTCGTTTATCATTATGCGGAGTGAATTTATTACTCTAGGAATAAATAGGTTATAACTTATAATTTAAGTAGGTATTGTTATAATATGATCGTCTATTTTCATTCTAGGTACCTACCTATGCGACGCACTGATGGTGGTTTGAACATATTATTTATACAAACAGGAAAATCATTTCTAGCCACTAATTGGCCTCATTTACAATTCAGTTTTTTATCCTTCCTCGCCTACCGTCTATCGTCCATACCAATAAATTACGTCGGATTAATATTTCAACGTAGTCATCCATCAACGTGCAACAATTCAATGGAAAACGACGGCAAAATGGTTTTTTTTTTTTTCATTTGTATTCGTATTTTTTTCCAGTCAGAACTCAGATTCTGTCTATATAATATTATAATACTGCGGACATTGTACTATCATGTTCTTCGGGGCTAGGAATGTCCCGGGTTAATTAGACCATTCGTATTCTTCGAGTACCTATAGGTCCTCGTGGTGTACGACGGTACAGGATATCGTATTCAGGACTCGCCATGCCGGGCCGAATTCAATGGATCGCCCGGCACCACTTCGATCCGACGATAATATTATAACAATGCTGATCACAGGAGACACGTAACACATCATCGATGTCATCACACACACACACACACACACACACACACACACACACACACACACACACACACACACACACACACACACACACACACACACACACACACACACACACACACAATACAAATATATAAATACGTCTTAATGAAAAATATCAATTGCATGAACAACATCGAGCGATGACGTTATACGTACCACCGACCGTCCTAAGCGCGTAGTGCTGCTCACACGGATTTTTAATATAAACAATTAATTTTTTGTCGTCGACCCAATCTGGAAACCCGTTATCCGACCGACACGTCCATATACGTAGTACGGTTTGAAAATAAAATATAATATATTATTAACATGTAATGTACGTCCAAGTCATAAAAAATGTATTTCGAATAATGATGTGACCACGTCTCTGTATATTTACGCACAACGGTGCCTAAACAAAATGAAAAATAATTCACGTTTGGATAAAATATATTATTATGCCCGCACTCGTGATTTATTTGTGAAATTTATTAATTTTTTATTCTATTCGAGTGGTCGGCGATTATTATTTAATCGTGTTTGTTTAGAATTTCAAGTCTCTATCGCATATTATACGCGTTTACAGTATTAACAGAATAACTTCGTCTATATTGTTAACTATATATTATCTTTATTTTTTTAGAGGAAATAATTTTTCTTTTTTTTAATCAATGACATCCGACAATTAAGTATAATTGTTTCATTGGTCTTATATTTTTATACTGAAACGTATTAATACAAAGAAACTAATTCAAATACAATAGTTCCAATGGTCGATGTAATAATACGTATCGGTTTAGGAAAAAAATCATCATTGTGCCGCAAAAAAAAAACGTACGATTAAACAGTGGTTTTGATGGCGTATTGAATAATTCGGAATTCCTTTTGTTCGTTTTATTCAATAACTCAGATTTGTTACCAGTTGTATCGGCAGTTTAACTCCAAACAAAGAAGTTCGATCGTATTCTTTCATATTATTCATCGAATGACCAAAATTTGCAATCGTACATTTCCGCTTGAATCACCTCCCCCGTTTGCGCACAATCCACAGCAGTTCCATCGCACGGCATATACAATCTGGTAATATTTTTGTTGTCATGTCTGTCTGTTTGTTATTTTTTTTAAATGTAATTTATGTTCCACGCACCCGAAACCAAATATTTCATTCGACTTCCTTTCAGCTCGGCGATTAGGTATTTTTCTTTTGATCTATGCGTGACCGAAAATCTGGCGCAGAACAATAATGCGCACATGACGCCACTGGTGTTACGGATGTCTTATAATATTATTGTGACACATCTTAAGCAGACAAAGTGATCTATTTTAAACATGATTTAGGAGATCTTCTAGTGCATTTGGCAATGTGATTTGGGTGAGTGTGTTGTGTCAAAGAGTGTGCGAAAACTCATATTTTGAAAAATTAGTGTAACTACGTAGGTTAACTTAAAATACTTATATCTATCAAATGGAAAAAACGATTGTAAATATATTTTTTAAATTCATATATAGGTATATATATATATATATATATATAGCATAGAATCTCTGTGAAGAATATTATTATAAAGCCTATATTACAAACATGAAAAGTTCTCTCTTTCTCTTTCTTGAAAAAAATGTATTTAGATTCTGAGTAATATTAGGTATACTATTTTTTATATTTTCCTTTAACCTTTATATTTATTTTACGAATGCAGTCAATTCTTCTAGAAAATGGACTGTTATGAATTACTAGTGAAGATTATAAAAACCTTCTGCACTAGGTAGAGAATGACTGCGGGAGTTGGTTATTCATTAGTCAAGACATTTAATAACTTATATAGTAATACAATACTTATTTTATTTAATATTTTGTATATTCTAACCATTGAAATATTTATTAAAACTTTAGCTATCAGTATTATAATTTATAATACTTGGCACATTTATATAGTAAATTATTAATTAGGTATTACGCTGATGGATTCTATAAAGTTCTCGTTTAATATATAGATTACTGTCAGGACTCTTCGTGTATACAAAATATATGCGTTTACCTAACTCTTTAAATGTCTGACCACCGTTCATAATTCACGAGTCACAAGTGTTGCAAACTAAATAATGACAGATACACTTGCGATGAAAACGGGAACGGTAAAATGCCAACATGTTTCAAGAGTAGGTATCGTGGAACAAACTGTGTGTATAATGTACAGCGACGTATTATACGAAGCATACCATGCCGTGTGTCACGTTCATAAAAAATTGGGGAAAAAACAATGGTAAATTCCATTTTGTGTTCGTACGTGGTATAAATGGATACAAGCTAATTTATAGTCAACTCGAAACCTCGGGAATGATTAAGTGAAACGACAATGCAGACGGTCGAAAACTACCTTTTAGAACGGTTGTGCGCACATTTGTCGCCCACTTATCATTTGAATGTATACCATTCTACATTTCAACATGTGTGTGTATGTGTGTGTGTGTGTGTGTGTGTGTGTGTGTGTGTGTGTGTGTGTGTGTGTGTGTGTGTATTTGAATGTGTATTTACGCAAAAAAGGGTTAAAAAGGATTATGAATAACTGTCATCATTCTGTACTACTACTGCTTGTATTGTATTTTTTTTTACGATTGAAAGAAAAAATTTAAAATATGAGTCGTATTATATATTATACCCATGGTTCTCCAGATATTATTTTCTACCACCTACGTATTATAATAATGTTATGTACACGCGTATGTTGCATAACGCCCGTGCTGAAAATATTGGCGGTATAGTAGCTGGTAATTTATTATGTTCGATGCATTTTCCGCGTAAATACATATTATATAATATTTATAATTCATACAAATGTTTTTGTTTACAAAGAAAACGAATGCTGCTCGAACAGCGCTTGGAGTTGTGCTGAAATGTCGGTGGTTAAATGGTTTTAGACGCTACCGTACAACGTGATATTATGTGCTCCATCGGAACCACATCCGTCGACTTTCGCCACGAGGAGTTCGTATAAAGCTGTACATAGCATATTATTATTATAATACTATAGGTACTGTACCTATATTGTATATATTCAAAAATATGATAATTATTATTCAATTATATAAATAAAAAAAACCGCATTCATAACTCCGTTGTCACTATATTGTCTATTATAATAAAATAACTACACGAGTATTCAAATTATACATGTTGTGAAATCGTACACATACATAAACGTTAGACAAATTAATAACAACATTGAGTGTCAGTAAATATAAAGTAACATTTTAATGTATTTTTGTAAATTTAAACTTGTATTTTAATTTACCGTCTATACACGTTATGCGAAATTGGTAAAAAACATTGGTAATTTGTTTGAGTTGTTTTTTTATTTTATAATTTTTACCAACGATTTTTTTACAACGATATAAATACGCCGTCTTATGAACCTCATAAACACTTTATTATAAACATCACTGTTAATATTAATGTAGGGACACCCGACCGTAATTTTTCAAGACTTTATTAGCCGTTCTCGCTCCTCAACGTAATAAATACTGCTAATTGATCTTATTTATAGGTCACAATATTTCTTCCGTAATGAGAGTGATTCTTAACTCCCTGATTTTAGGTACCTACCCATGTTTTTATTAAATTAACGATTCCAGCAGTGAAACCATTTTTTTGTTATTATTATTTTTACAAAACGAGGTCGTTTAGTTGAACTACCACTATATCGTATATTATATATTTTATTATGAACACATTATAATATTATATGTATGTATGGTATATTATGGTATACACGTGTTTGCACTTTGGGATTTCGTATTTTGGTGACAACGTTTATCCGTGTCAGATTTGGTTACTAATTTAAACAGCGATATTAGTCGGATCATACATCATGCAGTTTGATAATAAACAGAAACATAATATTACCTTTAACTTGGTATAGTGACTACGCAAGGAGATAGTTAAAATTAAATTAAATTTTTATGTAATCAATTTAATTAATGCTTGGTTATGGTAAATATTTAAAAGTAATTATGCGATTATTGTCTAAAAGGTTAATAATTACATAATATTATATTAATTTAAAATTTGATAAATTATATAATTTTATTTTTGTGTGAGAATTATTTATTTTTAGTATTGGTATATTAAATAATTTAGATGTGCATCCAATAGGACGGGCCCATTATGCATGAAACATACTCAAGTATACATACTTAAGACATACCTACCTACCTATTCATACCAATTGGCAATTACCAAACGATATTTGGTTATTATATTTGATAACCAACATAATATATTATATACATATCTTATTGATTTGTATAATATGTTATTACGACAGAGAAAAATTGGCATAGATTCCAAAAATAATGAAGTTGTAAGAAATGATGACTGTCAAATAGTACCTAGTTAAGTATACCTACCTAACCTAACTATTAAAAACAAATGTTTAGTCACAATTTACTACTACAGCTACAGCAGGAGCACTTTTATAATTTTATGTTAATAGGTAACGTTTTATATCCTAAATTATGCTTCTTTTCAATAAATTCACTGGAATTTTCAGCTTTAAAATAACCTTAGCATACGTGCATACGCATTAACAAACAGAAAATTCAAAATAGTAGATTCAATTTAATCAAAAAAAATAATATTTCTTGCTTCGATCAGTAGGTTATAAACAGCTTATTTATTCTTTATAACGGTTTATAGAATACAAATTATATTTATTAGTCATTAGAAATATTATACTTATTTTATTAGTAGCTGTGTTCAGTTTACTTTGAATAAGTGAATATATTTTAAAATATATTATATTATGTTATACTTACTGAAATGTATTATAATTCTGTATCTTCGAGAATATTTTAAATTTTTATAATTCTTTTACTGAATTCTTAATAAGTTATGTACGCGTTTTAGAGTCTAATTTAATGCCAACAATTAAGTTTTGTTTTATCCTTGTGGATAACACTATAAGACGTATACTGAATGCACATTTAGTTAGTAATGTTGTAATATTAAATATTATGCAGTTTATTGGACGTTATATTATTATAATTGTATATTTTGCATTGTGTAGTATACAATATAGGAATGTGTATCGTACACAGAAATGTATGTACCTATTGTACCTACCTGATAAGATAGCAGTTGATAAATTATTATAGTTTGGTACTAATTAGTGTAAAATTTAAAATTTAAATTGTCTACGCAATTAAAAAAAAAAAATTACACGGTTATTCATTATTTAGTTTCTCCAATGCAGGTATGCACATGGAGGTGTACCTATACTTTATGAAATAAAACAATAATAACCATCATATACATATTATTATAATAAATGGTTTTCAAAACACCTTAGCAAAAAAATGTAGTTGACAACAATACTTTTCAAACCCTCGATGTTTTAATGTGGAACGGTTTATATAGGTGTCCCGATTTTAAACACATTGCTTCCGTTCAGCAGTTTACAAAGGGCAGTCAAACAAAGCGTGTCGATAAAAATGAAAAAAAAATGTGAAATTTCCTACAATATATTATAGGTTGGTTTTTTTTTCATTATTACTCACCCCTTAGCCATAAACGCGACCAATGATCCATTATTAGGCCCAAGTCGCATGCACACGCAGCAGTCACGACGAGTGTATCGGTTTCGACCGCACAGTGCATGTTGTAGCTATTTCCAAAAACCCTCCATTGTTATGTTTCCTTCGATTTATCGTTGTGTGTTTTTTCTTTCTATATGTTTCCCAACCCTAAATAATCGGATTTCCGATATCTTGTGGGGCGGAAAATTAATTTTTTTCCTCTCTGCTCCTCGTCCTCTCTCTCTACTGCGCCCATCGTTTACCACTTTCCGAAACATAACGAAAATGCGTGCATTTATTATTTATTATAATACTATATATCTATATGCATATACATATCACGAGTTCAGTTTATATTATAATACACGCATAATATATAAAGGTGCCCAGGAACGGCGGCAACGAGTGGTGGAATGCAGAGATGGGTACAGATGTAGCGGGAGGGTAAAATTACACATACGATCCGAAAACAATTTTTGTATATCATTTATTGTGTTGTGTGCCGCCGGGTTAATGGAAAAATGAAAAATCGAGCGCCGATCGCAGGACCGTAACGAGACATTATAGCCATCACGGGAGCGCATCGTATATAGTCCGTCGATCGTGGTCCTGGGGGGGCCCTTTTGTCGGCGACTCTTGGAAAACGCCAAATCACGCTGACACGCCGATAATATAAAGCAACACATAATAATACATATGCATATATAGGTACAACGTGTTATACATTATTGTAACGTTCTCCTCCTCTTCTTCTTCTTCTTCTCCTTTGAGGGTCCTCCCTCTTCACCAGCTCTTTGTACGAAGGTGCTTTGTACATCTGTACATATTATACACCAGCTATATACATAATATATATATATATTATATATACACATTATACATTTATAATATAATATATTATATACATACGGATACCTGCAATATACCTCGTATACAAACCTAACCTATAGGCCATCGCCGCGTATATTATAACAACACGTCTTACCACTATGATACTATACATTATAATATATTAATATGTATACCTATATCGGAGCCTATATACCTGTATATATATATATATACGCGCACACACTGCACACGTTCATAATATAACATGTTATATGGCTTAACCGACTGCTGCCGCGGCTGTCTGTCTGTTATATTGTTACAACGGATCATGCAGCGGTGCATGCAGTCTCGAACCGGCAGCTGTCCGCCGTGTAATACTCGCGCGCGGCTAATAATTTATCACTGATAGGCACTTAAATACACACACACACACACAAACACGCCACACAAACGTGTGTATAGGCACAGTACCTGCGTATATAAATATAATATTAAAATGTGTGCGTGTGGCGTGTGATATAACAGGCGGGTCCCGGTATAGGTTTATAGGTATTATAATAACCCGGGTATGGGTTGTGGTAGCCGCGGTATACATTATATAGCCCACGCCGCCACCGTGTCCCGACACGGTTTTCGATGACGGACAATTGATTAGTCGGCGGTGCGGTGGCGGCAACAGCTAGTCGAAACACACAAACCGGCCGTTCCTTTTTTTTTTTATCCAAATGGACACGTCAAAGTGATTTTTCGGCTGACATTCATACACCGCCGCCGCCTCCGACGTCTCCCCACAACCCCTCAATCCACATTGCTGTACCCCGCCTATTCATTTCGATCGATCCGATTTCGTTTATACCAACATATTATGTTATATTATATTATATTTTAAAAATAAAATGGTATATATATCGTGGCCGACAACTTTACACCACATCGCCGGCAGTAGTTGCTGCAGTCGACACACCGCCGCCGCCGTCCAGTACCGCGCGCACACTATAATATTATGTTCTGTAATAATGCGGCGGTTGACCTTTAAATTGTTAACAATTTTTTTCTGTTAATAGTTATGGTGTCGAAGAACCACTTCGGCCGACGTGGATTTCTTTTTAACCTTTTCACGTAAACATAATAAATTGATAAGTAAAAATGTAGTCGACGACGATTGTTTGCAGGAATCGACTACTATTGGGATTGCTTTATGACTATGATTATTGTTATATTGCATTTTTTTTCCATCGAATATTCGAATTATGCACACACGCTTACACGAGGTAGCTGGTATTTTGTTTCTGTTACAGGCAAACAAAAAAACCTATACAATCTTCTATTCCAATTTGAAGGCGTATACTTCAGACCTAATGCAGAGAGATGTGCGGCTGCAGAGTTGGTTGTCGTTTTTATTTTTTCACTTTGCTCTACGTTATTTGTATTGGCTGTGTACACATAACCGGCAAAACGTTGCTAATTCAGCTGTTTGTTACTTTTTATTTATTTTTTTTTTTAAAAACCATTTTTGAACATACACGTTGAAAACTAGTTCTAATTTATTGTGGTTTTGACTATATTTGCTTTGCGATTCGTTCGGGGAACAGTGTTTGCGTGTAAATATAAGACGTTATTATAATATTCTACCGGCGTCCGTACAATATTTACCACCATAAAATAAAACGTCACGTAGTTTAATGGAAACTCAGTGTTACTGCAAGGCTGAAATTATTATTGTGTCACGGTGTCATCTTGCATGCATGAATACATGTCCTGTCCCTTTCAAAGGTCGTTGTTTATTCAGATTTCACTACTCAACTTCCTCTATCTTTTTATAAATCTTATTGTGTACAGCACACTTCATGATGCATAATAACACCCACGTACCTCTCATTCATTTTTCGTAGTTTATTATATTATTATTATTATTGCCGTATAGCAGTTTGTTTTTGTTACACTGCATAATTCGATTCATAATATAGCACCACTAACATACATAATCATTTTAAGAACAAGATACTGAAGTTGAAAATCCAAGCACCATGTCAACTACGTATCGTGTACATAGACACAAATAAAAAAATAAAAAAACATACATCATTGTAAATCAATACATTCATCTCTCCGCTCAGAATCTAAAATTGAATTATTATCCTTGATATTTTTATTACAAGTAATTATAATAAAATAATAAGACATAGGTTAGATCTGCATAACATATTATTTTTATCTTCCTATTGTCTGTCTTTAAAATAATATATTCCACAACTCCTTGATACAATCAACAATCATAATTATTAAGTAAATCTTAAAAAAAAATTTTAAAAATTGAAAGTCATCAAATTATGTAAACAATTGTAAGCTAAAAAACCTTGTATTTGAAGCCTTAAATAAAAATAAATAATATATTAGGTATTTAATACTTATAGTTTATAAGTTGGTTAATTTTTTTATTATAAAATTTTAACTTGTCAGTATTATTTTATGAAATAGATAAAAAAAATATAATAATATAAAATAAATAATAACAAAATTTGACTCCATCATAGCTATAGATGTATCGTGTATCACGTTGATCATAAATCACAAGAAAAATTAGTTCTCGGATGGGTAACCACCCGTGATCGTAGTGCGCAAAAACCTTGCCACACATACTGCAAGTGCTCCTAACCGACAGTACCAACCGTCTCAACCCTACTGTACCAACCTCCCTACCAATCTACAGACTAATGGACCTTAGTCGTCAAAGCCTTAAACCTAAAAAAGGTGGGTAAGTGGATGTCACTCTGATGTACAGTAAGTTAAAAGTCGGTCGCTGTAATGGATGGTGTTAAATTTGAATTCAATGATATAATATCATTGTATAAGAAAAACGATTCTGAGCGAAAACGGTCAGTCAGCCTATATGTTATTACTAAGTATATTTGATGATATTATTGTGAATAAAGTAATTTATATAACCTATTTACGTGGAACTTTGTTTTAAAATTTTAATCCTACAGCTATAACATTTTATACATTTTTGACTACAAAATAATTATGACATTTTAAATTTGATAAATTTTGTCAAAATTCATACTTTAAATGCTTATAAAAAAAATTTGTGCCCATGTATTTTTAATATTTTTCAACTGCTATTGTAACAACAGGTGCCTTGTATTTAATTTTCACCCTTTTTTTCCCAACAAATAAAATTTATTAATATTTATAGAAAAAAAAAACTAAAAAAATTGAAATTTGAAATTGTCCGTAAACAGCTCAAAACAAGTCAAAATATTTTGAAAATTTTATCAAGTATAGGAATTGATAAAATAAACATATTAATTAAATTTACAGAGTCTACGGTTATTCGTTTTTGAATAACAATAGAATAACAATAGAATAACAATAAAATAACAAAACCGCTACATGAGAAATCGAGTGAATATCCAATGGTTTAAAAATATGAGCTTCAAATGCTCATAAAAATTTAGTTTGATTTTGTTATAGACATTTTTTTTTAAAAAGTAGACAAACTTATAAGGAATCTTGTATCTTAGATTTAAAAAGAAAAATTTTTATGAATTCTTAACTTAAAATAATTAATATTTTTCTAATGTCATTGTAACAATATAGTAGGAGCCTTGTATTAAATTTTCAAGTATTTTTACTCAAAAAATAAAGTTTTATTGATACCCATGGAAAAAAAACTAATAAAATTGGAAATAGAAAATGTTCCTTAACAGTTCAAAACAAATCAAAATATTTTGAAAATTTTATCGTGAATAGAAAACGCAAATATAAACAACCAGCGAAAATTTCATGTATTTACGGTAATTTGTTTTAAAGTTACACCAAAAACGTAAAAATTATCGTTTTTCCTTAATTTTTCTTTTGTTTTTCACGACGCTTTTGAAAATTACTAGGAATTTTAAATTTTGACCTTCCCAATGCACCAACAATATTCACTTTTCCATCAAACAAGATACTGAAGTTGAAAATCGAAGCATTATTTCGACTAATCATCGTGTATACAGACACAAAAATTAAAAAAAAAACACACATCATTGTAAAATCAATACATTCATTGTTCCACTCAGGATCTAAAAAAAAAATCATAAGAAATTTAAGGACATTAAACATTAGTAATATAGACACTTATAAATATTTTTTGACACATTATTATCTATTATTTCTATTTATGTATTGCCATCCATGCAATAAATGAATGCCTCGACGAATCGTCGGTATATCGTAATGGTTTGAAATGTCTTCCTTTTTTAATTGAGCATTGTTATGGGAACCACACAGTGGTTTTATTTCTAGCTTTTGTTTTTATAGATATGGTTAGATAAGATAGTAGATACTGACTGTTAATGCTATGTTATAAATTACATTTATCGATTTAATAATTATTTTTCTTCATTATTCGTTTTTAGTGTGTGGTTTTAGATGAGTGCAAGATGATTGATTACACATCATCACTATATAGGTATATAGTATATACCAACCAGTATTTTATAGAAATTATAAATGCCTATACATTCCAACATCAGCATCTTTGACAGCATTATGGGTATAATATTATGTTGTGTGTATCGGAATATCGGATTACACAAACTATATTAAATAAAAAGATTTTATTTTATAAAAAGAAAAAACAGCATTTCGTTAAAGTTTTTTTACTCATTTAATATTCTTTCTATACTTGAAAGTTAATAGTTATAATTATTATTGTATTTCATTATTTATAATATATATTTTAATATATATATATGTATACATTTTTGTATTGTATTTAATCGAATAGGATAGGTAGGTATCTCAACTGCCACTCACCACGTTCAGTCTATATAGTTTTACCATTAGGAATTGACGTTGAAACATCGCATTTGTTCCGTGACGAAACGAATTCAGTGCCGTTCCGTAAGTCTGATCATCCTCTGTTATTATTCTTATTAGTATAGTTTTTTTAATACTGTAGTTGTAATCATATAAATAGTAAAAAAAAATGAAATAGTATACTACAGTACAGCTAGTAGCTACCATATAATTAAAGCATCTGCATTTAATTATCACCCACCCATAATCGTAGTACATCTAGGTACTCATTTACACACTACGTAGAACTGTAGACAGCGCATTGATCATAATCATTTTAATGAATTTAATTTCAAACAGACGACATTGAGCAATTTCAAGGTGATTGCTCACTGGTTTCAGGTTTCCGGTCATGAAGATTTTTATTCTAAGCAATTACGGTCTAGTTTTTTGTAATATAAAAAAATAATTTGGCTTTTAAAAAAAAAAAACAAAAAAAAATACTAAATAAATAAAACATTAAAATCTCATAAAAATATAAGTTAATGGTTACTGTCTATACTCTATACGATAGTTGTTATTTTGAAATACAATGTTTCAATTATAGTTAATCATTTGTTAAATCTTAGATCATTTATCATTATATTATATTTGATATATTTATACATAATATAAATTATAAAGTCATATTATAGACATTATAGTAAGTACCTAGGTGCCTTCACAACCTAATTAAAATATAATAACAGGTTTCAATCGGGATTTTATTAATACACAAAACATATTATAATGAGTAAATGAAATAAATTTTTAAATCCAATGTTCATTACAATTACATTGAAAAGTTAAATATTTTAATTGTGATTAACTTAATAGCCTATCTGTGCTTAAGTTATAATTAATAATATGTATAATATATTATTATACATATGTACGTATATTATAGTAGATAATAGATATATTAGAATTTAACCAACAATATTATGTTTCAATAAACTATAAAAATTAGTAATTAATCGAAGATAGTTTAAATTAAAAAAATTATTTATTTTTCATTGAGATTTACGACTATAGTGTTACTATATTTTATCGTTTAAAATGTCAAAAGCTTATGCAACGGAAGACTGAAAGATATCTTATTTTACTCGTTGAATGCTGTTGATTAGTTTTTGAAGATCACCATCAAGATTCAAAATAAACACTATTATGTCTACCCGTGCTTATTAGCACTTAAACATCTTTAGATTGAGCAATTCAAACTTGATTAAATTTTGAAAATTAAAACGTAAAACGTGTCGGAGCCGTTAATACCAATAATAAGGTATTTATATAATATACCTAGGTTAGCGTATAATTTAGTATTACAGGACCATCAATTTCGCAAGTCGAAAGGCAATTATTACTTATTGGGATTTACCTACCCAGCTAGTTATGCGTTATCGGCTTGGCTATATCATATTTTATATCGCGTGGTAAACACGTTTGATATGTTAACACTCGAAATCGAATGCAATCATTTTTTCTGCGTTTTATACCCATCATAATCTCTAATAATATATATTATATTGAAACACATACCTATAGGTATAAATATTATAATATACTTGTGTTACTCATTATACCTATACGTGTATCGTGTTAACAAGCAGTAAAGTGAACTCTCGTGGTATAGGCACGTCTACGTGAGAGGCGTTGGTTAGGTACCTAAATTATTATAAATACGGCAGACAATAATACAAATTGTTGCATAAATTGTTGTGTGTAAAAAAACCACAACGTTTATTATTTGGTAGATATCGGCGTACCTATATATACGCATATTATAAGCCAATAACGAATTCGAGAACGTATAGACGGCGCACATTCACGTGAGTATTATAATATTGAAAAAAAATTTAAAAAATAAGTAAAATATACGCGAACATTCCCACTTGTCCGTCCGAGTTCCATAATGATGTGTAACGCGTGCAACGGAGAGTATTTATTCACGTCGTATTACAATGATAATAATATACAGGCCCCAATCCCGAACGAGAAACCGGATTCGGGGGGGGGGGGGGGTCGGTGGGGAGACTAAAACTTCTAGAAAAAAAAAACTGAAATAATAATACCTATGGACGTTTCGGTGGGCCAAATACACAAAATACGCGAGCCGCGCGACCACGGTATAGTAATAATATGTTGTTATAAAGGAGACAAACGTGCATAATATAATATAATATAATGTGATGTATATATACAATACACGCCTGCGTTGTTGCACTTATCTGCAGCAGGAGATCGGATCGCTGCGAATCCGCAAAGACAATGCGAATTCAACCGCCACCGCCGCCGCTGCGTCGGGTCCTCTAAAATATTATCCAGTAGCGGTGAAACTCTGTCCGATGAAAGGCACGTCCGCCGCCGGTGACACAGATTTCGGATTCGAAAGCCGTACTGCCACAACAGCCGCATAATAGTAGTATTCGCACAGCAATAATATTATAACGATTACGACGTCTCCGTCGTGTGTTATCGGTTCAAATAAAAAAAACCTTCGGATTTTGCGCCCGAGCATATGCTACCCGCACAGGTATATATATTATTATTATAGTCGTGGATTATGGGCGAATAGAGCGATAGCGAATCGCACCGAATCGTCGCGTGGAAATGGGTAGGTTGTGGAAACAGCGGCGGCGGTTTAAGTTTTTATCTCGACGAAAATCGCGCACAATATATTTTCTGCAGATTCTCATCGAAGAATATCAGCATCCGTATAGAGTGAAGACTGTATGACTGTGGATTGAGCACTACACTCGCGGATTTTTAATCTATGATTATGAAAAAAAATATAAAGAATTTTTAAATAATTCCATCTCTGAGTGTAGGTATAACTGGTGTACGTATAACTATAATATAAGTAATAACTGTATAAGTTCATAGGAGCATTTTATAAATAAACTTGTTCGAAAGTCTGGACGTATTATTATATACAAATACTTACGGCAAATGTTTTTGAAAGTTTTAATAGGTTCGGAAACTTTTGAAGGAACTTAACACAACCTAAACATAATCCAATCACCCAAATCGCGCATAAATATTTGTAATAATGCACAATATCCCATAAGTTATAATACCTATAGTTAAGTTTTTATAGTATTATATTTGTGTATACCCTAGCGATCAACCCGTTGTCTGTAATTTTGAGTTCTGAAATTGATTAGATAGTATTGGGATACCTCATTTGTAATTTTTATAATATAAGTAACTGTTTAGCAGTGTTGTAAAAAATACCACTTTTGGAGATTTCCACCCGGCACTATAGAGATTCCCACTTAACCGACCACCGGACGAAAGAAGGGTCGCTTTAAAACGCTCCAACCGTCATCGCAAACTGAACTTTCGATGCAGGCGTGTCAAAAATATTATAAATACAATTTTTTTTTTATAAATATTTAAAGTTCAAATTTTGACAAAATGCGTAAAATCACGCATATCCCCTGCACAACCAGACACTGAAATCTATACCACGGTCCTTACAAAACATAAGCTTTTGATTACATCTTACATTCATATTATTATAACCTCCTAGCATTTTTCTTTCATGAACTTGTTTTCGTAGAATAGTCTGGTTGTTGTATAGATCCGTACAATACCTTTTCCGTGATCAATGAACACAGAGGCGTGACAAAAAATAGTGTGTGTGGCTCGTGCGGGAAGGCAATTTTAGTCTTGGGCGAAATGCAGCCCTTGCCTGCGGCTCGTGCCACACACGTTACTCTTGACTGAAATAGTTCACCTCCCGCCCTTGCCATACAATATACTATTGAGTTAGAAATGCATAAATATTTTTCTTTTTAAATCTAAGATTTGAAAATTTAGTACAAGATTCCTCATAGGTTTGTTTAACTTTTAAAAAAAAAAATGTTTAGGGAAAAGTCAAATTAAATTTTATGAACGTTTGAAGTTCGACATTTTACAAACGAATAACTTTAGGGTGTAATAGATACTTTAAATGTATATCATATGTTTATTTTTAATTTTATTAAGTCCTATACTTGATAAAATGATCAAAATATTTTGACTCGTTTTGATCGGTTTTACGGACATTTTCAATTTTCAATTTTTTAGTTTTTTTTTTCTGTAAATGTCAATAAAATTTTATTTGTTGGGTCAAATAGTATGAAAATATAATACAAGGCTCCTGATATATTGTTACAATAGCAGTTAAAAAATATTAAAATACATAGGCACAATATTTTTTTATAAGCATTTAAAGTTCGATTTTTGATAAAATATTTATCAAAATTGAAATTTAAAATGATTTTGTAGTTAAAAATGTATGGTTTGTTCAACTTTTATAGCTAAGAAATGAAAATTGAAAACAAGGTTTCACGTAAATAGGTAAATTACTTTATTCATAATAATATCATAAAATAATAATATAGTATCTACCTACCTATATTATATTATAATATTAATATAGCTATAATATCATGGGCTGACACAGTCTTCTATTTGCTCAGAACCGTTTTTCGTATACAATGATGCCTATCATATCATTGAATTCAAATTTGAAATTATCTATTAAAGTGATCCACTTGCCCACCTTTTTTTATAATAAATTGTTAAAACAAATAACTTATCTATACTCTATAGGCTAAATTACCTATAGTATTAAAATCTATATTAAAATTAAAATACTGCTATGGTTAAGAAAAACCTGAAGACATCTTATTGATGAAAGTTTTTATTAAATTATAATGTGGATATTGGAATCCTAGAAAAGCCAGAACTGATTCATATTATTAGTCCTTTAGTGACCTTTACATTTTAAAATAGGTTAGGTTAGGTTAGGTCAACTACTAACAATCCACTCTACTATTAAAAATTACCAAGTAAAATTGTCCATACTATTCGTTAGTAAGATGGAGACAACACAAAACAAATTATTAGTATGACGTACTTTTGTAAAACAATTCTTGACAATGGGATAGTAAAAATTATATTTGAATACCAAATAACTCGAATATAGTGTAATAAGTAATAACTAATGAATACAAAATTATCTTATAAAAGTTTAATAATCATAATTAGTTTAAAATATACCTAAATAATTATCTTTTTTTTCCCCGTGGTATCGAACCTAAATAATTATCTAAAAAAATATGCAATTGGAAATGAGTGTGACATTTGGTCTTCGCGCATAGTTGGTATGAAATATATATGTATACTAATCATTTCATACGTAATCTTTAGTAATTTATTCAACAAATTATAATACATATTTCCATGTTTTTTTTAAACAACACTACACTGTCCACAATATTAATAGATATAATTGGTTTATAAATTGTGACACCAGATATCGATAAATATAACCGTAATTGGTCGCTGGGATATAATGTTTCAGTCTATTTTAATTTTTAAATGTATTCAATTTTTATGTCGTACTCAACGTGTCGAATTCGCCACTACGATGTATAGACGTTAAGTTTTGGTATACTAAGGAAATGGTTAAATCAGCAAGCTACACTATAGCTCTGGCCTTCGACACACTAATAAGATAAATTAAAAATAAGTTCTATAAAACCTATAATGACTGGTCACATTTCGTTCTTGCGGATACCGCTTATTATTTTCAAAATTGTAATAACTGTCTTGTTAATAATTCATTGCAAAAAGGATACTATTATCTCTGTGGTTTTAGACCTACATCTGACATATATGTATAATAATAACTGTATAAGTAATAATAATATGTACCTATACATTAAATAATAAATTATACATTGATGTAGGTATATATAAATAAAAATATATATATATTTATTGTGTGTAGACTGAAATACTTGTACACTAAGTATTCTTGCCTTCTCTAATTACAACATTTTTGTTTACCTTCATAAAGTTACGATTATTAATATTACTATTAGGTATTATTATAATTCTCCATCGACAATATGTAACAACCGTGTTTAAATCTTGTTATTAATTACATTGCATTAATCCATTCAAATTTCAAACATCTAACATCATTAAAAGTTCATAATAAATTAACAACGAATATTATTTTAATATGGATAGTTGATATTACTATAAATTATCTGATGTTTATTAATCAGGTATTAAGTGAAATGTAAATTTTTAACACATAGCTATAGTATAAAATTATTTTTTGCTCTAAAATTGAGCCATATATGTTATATTGTGAAATATTTTGTAGCCTGCAATGTGCCTGCATCATTTTGTCCTGAAAACAAATTTTATCTATAGCAATTTTAGTTAAATATGAATATTGGACATTTAGCGTATAAATTAGCGTACACTTTAATAATTTAAAAACATATTAATCATTCTTTTTACTTTATTTGCATATTTGGTTATGGTAGCTTTTTAAAAATATAATTTTCATAAGGTATTATTTGAGTAGGTAATTAAGAACTTCCTTAATAATATTAATATATTATAAATAGTTGAATTTAATGTTAACTGTTACCTAATGGATATAATATTATACGATAATCATATACAAGAGTAACTATACCTAAATTTTCACAACATCGAATTTAGTAGTTATTATTAAGCGGTTATATATTGATATTAATGAGTTTCGGTAGATAATCAATGATGTGGGCTGGTCAAAACATAAAAAACCAGTCTGTTATTTAACCTATAAATTCTTGACGACCTTAAATAACACTTAATAGACTGGTTACAAATATATTATCCCTATGAATTAATTATACTTGATGAATTCATATTATTTAGTTATACAATATAAGGGGAGTACTAAAATTATAAAATTTACACCTGTATGATGAATATATATATATATTTTAATTTAATATAATAATATAATCATGTTATAACGTAATATCATACAATAATATACATAAGTGCCTATTATTTTAATGTGTTTTGAATTTTATAATTATTATCGTTCACATATTATATGAAATAATATTATTCAAAATGTTTAGCACAAAGTAGGTACTAATCAATAGGTATAGAAAAATATAATAATATTTGTAATCTGTTGATCATGCAAAATTGCAAATAAAAGTGACTGCTATATCCGGGTCGACAATAATAAATAATAATTAATAATGATGGTTGCTGACATTCGACGCTCCTACGTTACTAAATTAAGAATATTTTATTATATAGTTATAATTTATATCGTAGTTGGTAATAATAAGGCTGAACTAATTTGTGGTTAAAAAAATTCGCAATTATTATTTAAAATTGTTTCATTTAATAAATTATAATAGTCCAAAACGAGTCAAAATACTAAGTCATAGAAAATGCTAATATATAAATATTTGGTGAAAATTAAAGTCCCAATAAATATTTTTTTCTGATAACAACAAAAAAAAACAAAATTGTTTTGTATAGAAATTTCTGTTATCCTATTTTTTTCCACTATTATTATTAAGAGTATTGTGAACTCTATAATTTTAAGTTTTAACACCAGAGTATCTTCTAATTTACCAGAAACCATTCTCAAAGTTAAAGGTTGAAAATGTACCGATCCAATAAATGACGATGATATACCAAACTAAAAAACCATCATTGTAAAACCCATACACTAATTGCTATTTACGCTATGTTCAGAATCCAAAATAACGATTATAAAGAATACTTATAATCGGTTAAAATAATAACCTTACTAATAGAATTTAATGTTTCATTATTTTTAACCATTATAGTAAAAACCATTCTCATCATCATCTTAATAATACGTTATGGTTACTATTATATTATTTCTACAAGAAATAGTTTATAATTTAATGGAACCTTTATTTAATAGATCACACGCAAAATTATGTAATATACCAACTATTAAACTATACCTACTATACATTTTATAATAATTATCTATTATTATTAATTTTTTAATGAATAAGGTATATGTATCTGGTATTATTATTATTAATTTTTGTACCATAGCAGCGCACTTAACACTTAATTTATTTTTGATTTTAAATTTATTTTTTCCTTACTTTTCCACTATATATATTAATTTCTACAACAAAATAACAATGGATATAATGTATAACAATATTTTTATAAAACGTCTAAAGCAATTATTAATAAACACCGTGTTTATAAACTACAAAGTATAGTCATACCAATAGGAAATTATGATAAATTATTAATATAATATAGAAGATTTATAGGAAGTTAGATTTATAAAGGTTTTCTGTGATCTAGTGGCCATTTCTATAGGGTCAACGAGACAAATTAATATAACAATCATATTCCCTTACCTAACTATTACACGAGGTTAAGCAGAAATATTATGTCTGCACGGCTGCACAGCGCATTTTATTAGTTGATGTACCACAGTCAACACAATACATTAAATAAAATACTTGTTTATAATAGTATATTCGTGGGATTGCTGAGACCTATAGGAACTAAGCTACTAGAGAGTAATTCACTTATCTTAAAAATATTTACTCGACACGGTAAAAGTAGGTAGTTTATATTTACATAGAAATTAAGGCGATGAAACACCACTGAGCCATATTCATTTATAGATAGCTACTGATGACATCTAAGATTAGTACTTACCTACAAGTTACAACGATATCGTAATGAACCTAAATGGCTTGTGTTACGTCACAGTATGAAAACATTGTAGGTACTAACATTGAAGTCAACTGCCAAGTATACCTACAACCGCAAACGGTTGAATGATTCAACCATTTCAACCTGAATCAATCAAAGTCGGTAGGATAACGAAAGAACGCAAAGAAATCCTTGATTCGAACAACACAATACAGAGATAAACCTTTAATGTATGTACATAGAAAATCCACCGATATAGCTGGTACCTAATCTAACATACTCGAAGACTGAGTAAAGTCATAAGACATAATTCATAACCGTGTATACCTACGTTTCTCAACAATAGGTGAGTTATACCTTGGGCACCAAAGCGGGGCAAACAAAACATAATAATATATGGTACTCAGAAAGTGAGAACGTGATGCAATCGCACTAATAAAACAGAACAGTGCAGCTGCAGCGAAGTAACATTGTAATAAAATAAAATAGCAAACTATATTGTTAGGTTTTGTATTTTATGCCTTTTATCCGTGCGTCGAACTGACCACCTCGTAAAGTAAAACGTAATAAATAAAAACTATTTTGTTTTTCATTATTGGTAGGTATAGCTGTTATATGAGCATGTGTACGATAATACCTACTTCAGTCATCCGACCGGTAAACCAGATAATCCGAAACCAAACCACATCGTCCGTCACAGCTCGGTCTGTGGGGCACGAGGGGGTGGTGGAGGAGTGCCGCACCACAGTCCACAATACCGGACGGCGACGACGAGACGACGAGTTACTGTCCGACAGCCCGACGACATTGACCGATCGGCGGCGGCGGTCAAACGGTAGCCCTTTAAATAATTTTCGCTCATAATATATTATTTTATCCGTTCGGCCGAAACCCCGGTCGTCACACGATCATCATAACGTATTACGTTAATATTATTATTTTGTTTTGTTCTACACGACACTGCGAAACCCGTAAATCGTGTCCGCGGCGCACAATGTACAACAATGGGGTTTTCGCATACAGGGTACGCGTCGGCGGCGGCATAAAAAAAACATTCCGTCGGCGGCCGGCGGGCAATAAAACCTCCGGAGCTGACCCCCCCCCCCCTCGACGCCCGCACCGCCCGGTCGCAGTATGCGCGCACACGGCCGGTGAAACGTCACCATAAATCTGCGCTGAAAAAATCGAAAATAATCCACGGCGGCGCGGCGTGAACGAATAATAATTGACCGGAGCGCGCACGGGACGGACGGGCGGACGACGCGCGAGCCTACACCCGCGCGCGCGTTGCGGGGACGACGGCGGGACGAGACCGGTCCGGATCTCCATATACTATACGAAACGCTCGACACGCTGTTCCGCACAATATAGCATATTGAGTACAATATCGCGTGGTCGCGGAGAGGGTAAACGGAGGACGAAAAAACACGAGAGGGGAAAAAAAACCTTGCCCGGGCGACCCTAAATAACTATATAACGTGGATATAATACTATATAGTGCATAATACGAGAAAAAATAAACCAAACGATAAAAAAAAAAAATAAATAAATAAATAAAAAGAGTAACAGTACGACAATATTATTATATCCCACCTACGTATTAGATATATACCTCTATACGTATATATATATATATATTATATTATAAGCACGCGTAAACCGCTTCCCAGACCGGTGCAAGACTCTTTGAAGACCGGGTTCTTACGCGAAATGACGGAGAACAAAAAAAGCGAACGGAGGAGAAGACGCGTAGTGTAGGTATAGGTATACGCCGCGATGTTATATTATTATTGTATATTATAAGGAACCGGAGATGTGTCCTTTGTGATCCGAAACCGCCACCGGTTACACGGTACTTGTTTTAAAAAAAAGAACAAAGTTTTTTTTTTCTTCTCCCGACTACTTAATATATACGCGTACGCGACGTCCCGCACTATACGCATACAATATCGTATACATCACACACGCCTACCCCCCCCCCCCCCACCTCGACCATACTATATCTGTCGTATATACGTACCTACCCCGTTCGCCGGTCTGCCGACAGATTTATTTCGTACGAGTATATTTCTTCTGCATATTATATATACTGTCCTCGTCGGGCTAGCTATGTCCTCATACATATTATATACCTACGTGTGTACTGCGGTGGCCGCCAACCGGGCCGGTGGTAAATTTTATCGTCCGACAGGTCGCCGGCTACCGGTCTTCGGGGCTGAGGCTGCTGTGGCTGTGATCTGTGCGCGCGTACGCCGGCGCAATAATAATTCACTGTCGTCTCTCGGCCGCCACTGCCACCGCCGCCGCCGACTTCCTCTATCGGATACACGACCGGCGAAGATAGTGCCATAATATAACGCGTAAGACGCCCCAAGAGAGACTATGATGTCCCGTCGCTGGTGCACGCATGCGTCTTAATCGTCGACCAATACTCACCCACTGCGCGTCTCTGAGAGGATACGGTCGAAGTGTGGACCTCACTCGGCACCATATTTGCACCCACCGCGGTGGGTGAGCTATCACAATACTACTAGAATTATATCAGTCATTTGGACACAATAGTCATATAATGAGATAATAATAATGTTATATATCATACGAATTTTTCGTTGTATTCGAATGCATTGAACTTTGTCGAGTTCCGTAGTAGCAAGCTTGTCTAGTCGTTTTCAAACAGAAATCAACGGAAAATAATTTTCACTCCCTTCGTCGTCGTGGGAAAAGATCAAGGTTAGGTCAACGAGAATTCTGCTGCAGTGTAGTCAGTGTACTAAAGATTGTTATAGCCTTTATTTATTTGTGGTTAAGACAATTTATGCATAAATTATCTTAATCATAAATAAAGAAAGATACATAATGGATCAAAAATGAAAAAGCTTTATTATAATATAAAACTCTTCAGAACGACGAATAAGCAGAATGATTTGTCTTCCTCGGTGTTAATAATTCTTCTTTCATAAATTCTCAGAATTCTACTAAACTTAGAAACACAACGCAAATGAATGTTCAGAACGTTAATATTTAAAACTTAGAACAAGAAATTTAACAGTCGTGATGTAAGTGAAAATGCTTTCATTAATAACTCAAGTTCAACACTTTTTACATTTTAAAATTAATTATTATTTAAACGTCAAAACTTAGTTTGAGGATATCAAGATATTATGTACATAATACAGTTTGAAAACTTTGAATTTAAGAAAAATAGTAAAAGCATGAGCTAACATTTGCGCTATACTAAATTAGTCGTAATATTTCTAGTTTGTTCTCAAGTGAATTAATTCTTAACTTTCACATTAACGGTATATATATTATACCGTGGAACCAATTTAATATTATTACCATGTGTTGTGTTTTTTTTGTTTCTTATATGTATACATAAAAATAACGTAAATAATAATAATAATAATAACCTACAAGCATTGTTCTTTTAATTAAAAAAAAAGAATAACGATTATCATCGTAACACGGTCGACATGTTATTATCGAACCATCTGGCACTCGAGTTGTTCAACATTATTATAACTCGATTAAATCCTTCACTGCTGACCCAAAATTAAAATATTTATCGAATCATCTGGAACATGCCTACAACACCGATAAATAATAATATCATGTTTATACACACATAGAGGGAAACAGGTAGTATATTATATAAGCGTAGGTAACGGTGTACCATACACCGATAATAATACACGTTTCATGGACGTAACAGTATTATTAAATAAAAATATTAAACAGTTCCGTTCCGTGTATATTATCATGAAATAGTATTGTAACAAGATGTATCTGTGTAGGTACACTATATTATTACAGTGTGCGTGTGTGTATAATTCAAGATCGAAGGCGTATATAAAAATATGATCGGGGCTGGTCAACAAAAACGCGGAGTCCCGCGAGCCGCCCCGATAAACGAGGTGCAAGTGCATAAGTCGAGTCAAAAAAGAGAAAAGTTAATCGTACATCATCATAAGTATTTTTTAGATTTTATCAAGTTATATTATGCATGGGAATTTGTATTGACTAATTTAATCATATGTTTATTTTTTCATAATATGTTTAATTTATTATTGTTATAGATTCTTACAGTTCATATTGATTCTAATTTCTAATATTCCGGCATCTGTGTGCATTCAACAGATTATCGTGAATCTTTTACAACTATACAGTACGCTAGTGAGTACACGCACTCATGCTTCATCAACCAAACTCAAATTTAACGGTTATTCACAAACATAGAAGGCAAGTCAAAAATAAATCAACAGCCAATGTAAATCATTTAACCGATACCTACTCGTTTATTGTTTATTTATTTATTTTTTTTTTTTATAATGTACCTACTGACCTATGGTTATCAGCTATACACGCACACACACATACTGTGTGTGAAATAATTTATGCTTCGGACTCTGGGACAGTCATCATCTACAAAGATTTATTTCCACCGGTTGCAGTCATTTGAAAAATAAGTGTGAAAATATGCACTTTCCGCACTGCCATACAACTTTACGTGCATATATATTATATATATAATATTATATATTATTATGTACGCCTGCACAACGGTTGGAAAACTGGTCTTCTGCGTGGAACACGCTCGAGGTGACGGCGGCGACGACGACGTGTCAGTCTCGACGCGAGTTGATCGATGTAATTATTATACACGTGAAGACGGTCATCGCGGCCAGGAAGCTGTTCAGATCGTACCTGCGTATCGTATCACCGGAACTCGATAGAATTCAATCCGTCGTTATAATATATAGTTGGAAAATATTAAAGAAATTCAAAAATATCAAAATAGTTACCGAAAATATGTTAAATATGTACCTAGGTATATGGCTATATGTAACGTTTTAAAAATATATCAACACTCCCCTGCACCCCCCTGTACTGAACCACTAGCCACTAGCAAGCCTTCGCTGTGAATTCGTGTCCGGTTCCATCCGATTTTGACATTTTTCAAACTTTATTTTTCCGCCAATATTGCAATAACCTAACCTGCAGTAGACAAGTACAGCATCGTGTAATCTAAACTTGAAATTGTTTTGTATGATAGTTATATTTTGTTCGTCATTCCATCGTTACTTTACTGAGTTCTGAACTTACTGACCTGTATACTATCTATAAAAAAATATGTTTTTCAACATTATAATCTACAAAAAAATCCACGAACTATATTCGATAACAGTAGTAAGTTAAACTTAAAAACAGATAAGTCATAGTCAGTTTCGTAAATGTAGGGGAACAAGGGCCAAGGGGGCAATGGTATCATTTTTCATAACCCCCAGATATGCCGACAGTTAGAATATTTAAATCTTCTAAAATAAAGAATGAATGCATTTAACATACATATTTTATAAGATAAAAATATTGATTTCCTCAATAAAGAACATTTTTTCTCGTTTCTTCTATTTTATAATATGTATTGCATTATTGCATTATAATGAGGGTTATAAAAATAGCCTAAAATATGGACCTTACACAAGCCTATTTAGTGGGGATAATCTTTGTGAAAGAATAAAAATATAGTAAATTAAATAAATAAATATTATTTCATAAATTATGAATATAGGATTATCATCACATCATTATTTTTTAAGTAAGTTATAGCACCTTTTTTTTAGTGAAATTTTTTGTAGGTACCCACTTATTATATTTTAACCATATTATATGTTTCTAGAATTTGTTTCCAAGTCATAAAATGAGTTTTAACTTTTAAGACTGGTGTAAAAACGAACAATTAGCTTATCGCGTATGGTTTAGATTTTGGTTAAAAAAATAATTTTATCCTAGTTTTTACCCAATTACACCACTGGTTGTGGTAATTTAAATTTATTTAAAAAATACAAAACAAGCAAAAGATATTGCTTGCATTTTAAATTAGTCATAAAATAAAATGATTAATGATGTTGTTTTTTGTTATTCTTTAAGCGAAAAAAACTAAATACGTTACATACATATAATATGTAAGTGCATTACTACATTATATGGGTTATATGCTAGTTAAACAAAATAAAAGTATGCAATGTTCAATTTGTTATGTAATAACTTATAAAAAATCGAAATTAATGGTATTCGATTAGGTGCGTGGCATAACTCATAAGATATACGGTTTTTGTGTGGGTCGTAAATAATATTGTAACATAATATGAGTAAAAAATTAATTTTCATTTGGATAGATTTAAACTTGGTTTAAAATAAAAATAATAGCTTACTTATTGGGTCTGTTATTCGCCTCATTGATCAGCTGTATAAAACAACTAAAAATAATCGCGACATACTTTAATGAAAAAAAAAAACATTAACCCAAATCAATTAAAATGTTTTGTTATTGTTGCAAGTGGTTTTAGTACACTTGTAATAAAATGGAAAACAGTTAGCTCATTTTCAATATATAGGAAGTCACTTCAGAATAATGTTGCATTTACCTAAATATTTCGAAGCAAAACAGTTATGTGGTTTAAAACCCTTATCATTATATTGAAATACAGTAATGGTTTCAGTTCATTTTAGTAGAACCAATATACCTTCTAATATAGTAAATGTGTACGATCCATCCCACGGACGTGTTTCAGCACTACAAAATATAGACGATAAATAGTATTCTGTATTAATACAATATTATATTAGCCATGTTTAGATAACTACAGAATTCAGTACAACGAGTAACGCTACATAATGGATTTAGCAGGCTAGATGGATAAATGGATTTTGACGTGCTTTCGTGATAATTTCGATTATTTGAGCTGGGTTAGGAAATAAAACTTTAAAGGTAAAATAATCGAGGCATTTAGGGGTCTGGTACTCCGGTGCCGATTTTTAAATTTTAAATTAATATTTTATATTTTACTTGCCACCTTAATTATAATACTTTTTCTCTAATCTATACTGCCCGATACCTATTTAGAAAGGGTTGATACGGTGTATTATATCGAAAAAAATGACTTCACGGGAATAATTCTCAGGCCTTGTAGAATTGTACGATTTGTATAACTATTTTTTTTATCTGAAAGAATTTGACTTTCTATAGGTTGCATTGAACTTTTTATTTTATTTCAAATAATGGTGTAATATAATTTGTAAAAAAACCTTCAAATTGGGTTATTTTTGAAGACATTATAATATAGAAATTAGAAAGACGGAGTTCAATGCGGGACATGTAGAATATATTCCCTCTATATTTGGTAAAAATTATCAAATTTGGTGGGTTCTACAGAACAGCAACATTATTCTCATACAGCGTAGTTTTGTGAACAGTATTACATTGGCACCGGGTGACTTAATTTTTATACAGATATACAATGTATTTTTTATCTAAATATCATTGTTATTCAACGTGAGAACTATGGTAAAAATTGAATTTGCAATATTGATGATCTTTTTATTTATTTGAGGTATAGGTATACAAATTGCAATCTAAATTTTATTTATTATATTTTATTCAAAAATTGTGTTATTATTTATTAAAATGTTTTCCCTTTATCAGTTATGAATCACAAAATATAAACACGGCCATGTACTTAATAATGTAAAAATACGTTACCTATTAATTTATTATTATTTTTTTGTATTTTACCATGTTATAGGTACCTTATATTATACGTGTATTTATACTTTGTATAATACTATGTTTATTAAACTATAAACCATAATATAATATAATATGTTACAATTAAGTTTATCATCATATATTATTTTACTATACACATTTTATACTATATAAAATTAAAATTCCTTTATTAAGAGACATTCAAATTTTAAATTACGTACAAAACTTAGACTTGATTACTCAGCCATTAACCGTTGGAAAATTGAATCTTATTAATAAACATTGCAGAAATTAATGTTCAGTGTATAATATAATATATAGGTAGTCGGTGCAAAAACTCGAACTGAACAAGCTATTTCGTACTCGAGGAAATAACTACAGTCGCACCACTTATGATGTCTTTCTTTATGTAATATTAATAAACCTAAATATAAAAAAAATTGTTTTTCGTTTGGGGTTAACTACCGGCCGCCTGCACACACTTACACGCACCCGCTGTGGCGACGACTTTATACTTTTTATTATATACGGCTGGACGATCATTATACGACGGCGAGGGGTCGTCTTCTAATTATTAAAGCGGTTATAATATAATTTACACGTAGTCAAGTAGCTGCTGGCATCATGACCGGGTTGCGTGTTCCGTCGCCACTGCCGTCAATAATTACGAGACACGTACTACACCTCGCCGTAGTCCTTTCTCTGCCTATCTCACTTCTCACACACACTCTATCTCTGTCGCTCATGTCTCCGTCTCTCCGCGTGCCCCTTCAGCCCCCACGGCAGCACGACGTGCTCTCTGTCATTATGAAAATTACCACGTCACTTAACGTTATTATACTGCGCCGCCGTCTCCTTAAACCCACAGGCCATAAGACGATAATTATATACTAACATACACTTATATATATATATATATATGTGTGTGTGTGTGTATAAGTCCATAATATATACACACACTCACAATGTGCGTAATAACACGTTACATATATATATATATATAAAATATAATATGTACATTATGTTATAATATGTATACATGGGAGGCGGCCAACGACGACGAAATAACAATAATTAGTTACGACCGACAAGGAATGCGCCGCCGCCCGTCTTGGCGGGTACCTACCTATATTATAATAGTCGTCTACCTGTATAATATAATATTATACATGATATATTTCCACGAGCAGTCCGACATGCGATTGACAGGTCGGTCGCGTGCGTGTCCGGAAACTTATCCTCATAGCGCGTACCATAGGAACATTGTTATTATCTTTGTCATCGTCATAGTTGTGTGCATACGCAATGTGCACTAGCTATTCGCAGAAATCGCGTTTTTTTTTTTTTTTACGATAATGACCGATCGTAGCCGGTAGCTAATTTTATAATAAATATTAAATACACACGATAATATAATATGTATTTAAAATAATATAAATGCGACCAGTCTACAAGAATCGACTCCTCGGGGTATGAAGATATATAGGTATTATAAGCGTATGTAATATTATATACAACATTATTTTACACTGTAATTTTATATCCATGCGTGAGCATGGCAACAAATAACGACCTATTATAAATTAGAATAATATTATATAGGTAAAAAGCAAAAAGATCAAACGAAAACGTGACACGAGAGTACCAGACTATCATATTAAAATATTATTATACATTGATACCATAGTATTATCTGCCTCCGGAATTTAATTTTATGCAACTTTTGACTCATGCATTTTAATTTTTTTGACGATTTTTTTATCGAAAATGTGTATAAAAGTATAGGATTTAGTACTAGTGTACAAAATTGCAATACAAATTTTGATCAATGAACTGAAATATTCAACTTAGTAACAAGTAACACTTCTCTAAAAATGGTGTACCTTTCATAGACCTAGACTAAGCAATAATAAATTGCACTCCGTCCACTCGTACTCTGAAAATAAAAAAAAAACAGAATTACCTATACTACATAATATCACGAACAATTTTAACACAACCTCTGTCATTCATAAATATTACACGGGAACTTAAAATTAAAATTTAATACTTCCAAAAATAAACACTTCAACATAATATTATGAAAGCATAAAACAATTTGTTTTTGGAGCGTGATCCCTCCACATTATTAAAAATAAGAACACATTCAATTTGATAAATACATTTTAACTTCCTAAAAAATAAATCAAGGAAGTAGCTCTGCTGTATAGTAGGATTCGAGTGTATTCATCATTGAATTGATCACTGTAATGGATTTCACAAAATTTTAAATGCCAATATATATTATAATATACGTTATACATTATACATCTATTTATAATTAATGTAAATATTTTGAAAATAACATTGTGTATAGAAAGCTATGATTTAAATTCTGAAATATTTTAAGTTTCTATGAACGTTTTTAACTATAAGAAATCATTATTACACATTCTAAATTTGAATAACCATATTGGATATATTATGTTCACTTCATATAAGGACAAAAAACTCAAATCAAACTTATTGCTAACAAATAAATATTATTAATTTTAATCACCAACGTAAAGCATTAACCAAGGTCCAAGAGCTTTTAGTTAGAGAAGTTAGGAGTCATGCATTGGTAATTAGATAAAGAACGGAGTGGTATATCAAGTCTGACGATCTGGGATATTACGGTTAATTTATGACAATAAAGGCCCATGTCACTCTAACACTGATTTCAATGAAATCGATTTAGTCATCTCACCAAGCTTTAACTCATTTAAAATATATTATGATTTTATACTTATACATTCATAGCTATAATAAGTATCTACTTTAAATTATTTGTTAAGCATTATATTTCTTTGTTTTTCGTTGTTTTTTTGTTTTATTCACTATTTCTTTTTCCACAATGGTTGCTTTAACTAAATTTTGTAATTGAGCCTGGCCCATTCAAAACTTAAATAAACAAATAATAATAAATGTCAATCAGTCGTCACTGACAACAGGATATCGAAGAGGAAATAAGGTCCTAGATCTGCCAAGTAATATTTGTAATTTTGAATAATATTATTTATTAGATAATGATAAATTCACAATGAGGAAGATGCAAGTGGTGTCACACGATGTATGTGAACGTGGCTATAACGACACGAGATCTGACATCGTTGGGTAACTAGACGGGCACGCAAACCGGTAGGCAAATCCACGTGGAAGGCTCGACGGCAAAGGCCAAGTCAGGTCGCTGAAGACGTGTGACACAAACAATAAACGTACTATATGGTGCTCCAAAGCACAACACTAAACGGGGCCGTGGACGCTAACCACGCGGTTACCAAACAGCGATGATGGTCCAGAGTTCCAGACACGGGACGTCACAGGTCCACTAGCCTTGATTTTTATGGAAAGACAAAAGATGGTCGCCACATGCGACTTAGCTGGAGACCACGTGCTGTGCGACGCGATAACAGCAATGTGGAGAGAGGCATGTCAAGACTCTCGGATATTCGCCGGAAGGCCTATGCGTTCGGACCGGTAGAACGACGTAGGTTGAAAAAGTGGCAAGTTTCAACAGTACTTATGTATAATTAAAATGTTGAACATTTTAATTTTAACTAGGATAAAGATGGAAAATATTTTTTTATGTTTCGTTTTTATTACTTAGATTTTAAATGAAAAGGAGCGTCTTGTGACCTTATAAAATTGAACTAAATCATAAATTTAAACTGTGATCTAGATGTTGACAAAATACATTCTTTTCGAACTTAGGTGCTATCAATACCTGTTGCTGGCCATTTGCATACATATTTTACTTGGTTTTGAATTTTGCGTTAGACGGATTTCCGAGCAAATAAAATTTTTTAAATTTTAGTTTTAAGTTTTATTTAGGCAGGGACGAAAATAGTTTTTAAGTGCCGTTTATGTTACTTAGATTTTTTCTAACACTGCATTGGTAAAGGAGTCGCAGAGTCACGATTGCATGGCGACGCGTTTCACCCGTCACATATTTTTAATTTTGATGTTTCCAATCAAAAATTTAGATTAAAGAAAAAATGCGAAAACTTTATTGGTTAATTGGACCCCACTCCGAGTTAACCATCGAAAACAAACGTCTACTATTTGTAGCTATTATAAAACTGTAAATCTGGATTTACGACATTCAACTCTGGGGTTGTGCCAGTAAGTCAAACATTTATGTAATACAACGCTGTCAAAACATTGGCCTTCGGGCAATCACTGAAGCCTACCGTTTTGAAAGAAACAACGCAGTTCATCGTGATATGTTGTTGCCTACCATAGCAGACGAATCTAAAGGTTTTCTCGCAAGCCCGAGACGAGGCTAATTTGCTATGTCAATTCTTTGGCGATCCAATTATTATATACAGTGGTGTATTGGTAAATATATTTATGGGTATACGCACCAATAAAATATGTATGTAACCTAAACGATCAAATTATACCATCGTATATATTATATAACGTCATTGCAGTTCAATTAGTACATAGTTTTTAACATTATTTTATTAATTTTTGTGTAATGTAATAATAGAAAATAAAACAAAATCAACTCGAATGTCAAAAAAATTAAAATAATAATAACATTATTATTATAGGTACAATCTATAGAATTTTCCACTAAGATTTTTTGTATTCAATATTGGGTTTACTAAATTGAACTTAAAGTCTTAAAATACATTAAACACAACGCATATTGTTGTATAACTTATATTCAATACCTACTTCAATTGATAAATAATTCATTAATACATAAATTCATTAATACGACTAACGTTTTTTCCTATATAAACTATTAAATAAATTTTAAATCTTATTTGGTTTTCTGGTTATTTTGGAAGCGTATACCCGTAAAATAAGATTTTACATTGGGTATACGCCGAAAATCGAAAATCTTCTGATGGGTATACGGCGTATACCCGCGTACCCGTACCAATACACCACTGATTATATAACTCCAAGGACATCAGACGTCTGAAGCGTCTGAAACCATAAGACTCAGCTTAAGATTTTAGATTAGGGTAGGAACCACATCATTCGAAGTGATTCCATCAACGTGTAAAGTATATATAATTTATATATAGTATGTAAAATCTGGCGTCGCGGTCGGCCCATAGCCCAATACATTCTGAGTGCATTGCAGTAGCTTTAGTCTGGCCTTGATGGGCTGGAGTTGTCTGGCCCTCCAGGTTGGGGGCTTAGCGCAGCGCTAACAATACCCTGCCTAGTAAAATAGATCTTGTTATGTAACCAACTATACCTAAACCTCAGAAAAGACTACATGGATTGAAGACTGGTTTTTGGAAATAGAATGCTGATTTTAAGATTGTGATATGGAACGTGGCGAAATTTTATTTAACTGGCATACGCCAAAATTTAGCTGATGTCTTAAAAACCTATGACATCAAAATAGCTGCCATACAAGAAATTAGATGGTTGGGAGTCAGCCAACTAACGATTAGAGAGTACACAATATTATTCTCCTGGTTGGAAAATACACATCACTTCGATAACGATTTTGCAGTTCATAAGAAATTAGTACCGTACGTTAAAGATTGTAACCCAATATTTGAACGGATATCAACATTAACTATCGACACTAGCCCAATTAATATTTGTATAATGAATGGGCATGTACCAACAAAAGTAAAGGGTGACAGTGTGAAAGATGTCTTCTACGACGAACTAACCGAAACATAATATTAGAGTACCACTGGGAACGTGATAAAGATTGTATTAGATGAGTTAATACAAAATGTGGACGGGAATCGTAGTACTTCCCTTTGTATAGGAAAGGAAAGTATGCATAGTCACAGCAATAACAATGGCCATCGAATGATACCTTTTGCAACATAAAATGGTTTGACTGTTAGTAGTACTAAATTCTCACACAAAGCCACGTGGAGGTCACCGGATGGTGAAACCCTGAACCAAATTGACCATGTCCTCATACAGACTAGATACCGTAGTGCCATTTACGATGTAAGAAGTCATAGAGAATCTCTACAATATTATGTACGAGTTCGGTTTCCCAAATAAATTAATAGTTTTAACTAGAATGTGTATGAAAGAGTGAGAACCCAAAATTTAACATCAGGAACTTTTTCAGAGAAAACTGGGCTTAAGTTGGGGGACGTACTGTCCCCAGTACTTTTTAATATTGCGCTGGAGAAAGCAGTAAGGATACTATAGGAAAATGAAGGTGGTCCATTAATTAACCACAATAAGATATGGCTCCTCGGGTTCGCTAACGATCTGGACATAATAGGTGATTCAGTTGCAGACGCAGCTAACTTGGTCAGAGTGTTAGAAGAAGCAGCCAAAAAAAAGGTCTCGAAATCAATTTTGAGAAAATAAGTATAATGGACCTCATTGAGAGTGGGGAGGACCCAAATGAAATAGAGGACCTAAATTATGAAAAAGTTAGTCTCTTTAAATATTTGGTAGCAACGGTAAGCACAAAGAATGACTGGTCAAAAGAAATAAGTATCTGAATAAATACGGCCCAAAAAGTGATCTACAGCCTAACAACATTCTTAATATCTAAAATGTTATCTAGAAAAACGAAAAGCAAGATTGTATGTGGCCATTATAAGACTGACTCTCACGTATAGTTGCAAAGCTTGGACGACGACCAAATAGTCAGAGAAAAATTGGAAGACTTTCGAGAAATTTATATGGAGGAAAATATGTGGAGCTGTTATTAATGAAACAACGGGGAACTGGTGGAAGTGTGGAGGAGATATAACAGAGAGCTGTACGAAATGTTGAAACTAGCACTAGTAACAAGCTTTATTGAGGGCCAAAGGATACAATTGTTTGGCCACGTAATGAGAAGAGGATATAACGAAACAGTTAGAATAGGATTGGGATGGAAACCACAAGGCAAACGACCTAGAGGAATACATAGGAAAAGGTAGATTGACGTGGTTGAAGAAGATTTAAAAACTCAATAAGAGTTGAGAAATGGAGAGCGGCAATGCAAGATAGATCCAGGTGGTAAAGGGTAGTAATGGTGGTAAAAACTCTTAAAGAGTAGATATACCCTGAAGAAGAAGAATTATATAAAATATAATATATAATTGTTAAATGCACCACATATGAAATCTAAAATACCTAATCGAGGATGTGATGATTATTAGTTGATATATGAAACGTTTATTGTCCACAAAATGATTAAGCGAAATGCCAACGAGATAATATTATATAATATTATATCGGTGAGTTATTCATTCGATATTCGACCTGAAAACGACACTATACCGCTCTCTTACTATCCAATACGGCACACCCCGTGGCTTTTACAACGATATGCGGTGCAAAAATGACAATATGTTAATTATGTTCTGAAGTGCGGCATAGTTCGTACAAGTAGTATTCACATACGATCGATCGATTGATCGGTGAAATAGAAAAACTACACGTACAGACTATGCGTTCGTATAATATGTAATAGTACACTGACTCGAACAATATAATGATTTATTACCGTGCGCAACCACGTGTCGGTATGTTAAAATGTAAATATCAAGAAACGCGGGCACTGCAAGTCCCCGACCACTCGGTACTCGCAGCCTATATAATAATATGTAGTTATGGTATTGAAATGTATAATAAATTATGACACGCGAATGAGAAAAGCTTTATGGAGTTTATTGGCATCGCTGCTGTGTGTTAAGCGTTCGAAAACGTTTAATTACACTGTCGTAGAACAAGGACGACTACGGTAGCAGCCGTATGACATCTGATTGAGAATATAGGAAATCATAGTATCATTATGAACTGGGTGCGCGCACAGCCATCTTTCCCGTTTGCCCATAAACATCAGTGGCGTACTGTCGTGCCAGCTGTAGTTATTACTACCCACGAGTGTTTTTTTTTTTTTTTTTATCAATAAATAAGTTCAACAAATAATAATACATAATGACAATTTCCGTTTTTATGTACCAACTTATATCATGACTTAATAGTTAACATAGGTTGAATGGTTTTTTTTTTTTATTCCTCTTAGTTGATTATGATGTTTTTACTCCCGCGGCGGAGAGTGGCGCGGATTTATGTTCATGAATTAAAATATAAAATCGGGCAGAACACGCGGGAAATTACGATGGTACCACATTACTATGTAGTTGTATTCGAAGAAGCTTCATCGGAAAAGATACGTTTTCAAAGTCGTTGATGGGTCGTGTTTAACGCTATAAGCTCTCACGTAAAAATCACAATATAAGGTCTAATGGTCGCAGATAATTCAATATATTATTATCATAATGTATATTATTCGACCACATTTGCATGTATTATGACCGAGCGCGATATATTATGCACACACATCATAGTATGCGTGTGTGATAGGTACACAATATAATATTATAATATATTACATATTACATACCTACGTATATTTTACATATTATTATTATTATTATTATTTATTATTATGTTTGTTATTAAATGCACATGGTAGGTGGTGATTGGAGATCACGAGGCTGCGTCGATCCTTACGCACGTCGTGGCGCATTGTTTTTCCGTATTCGTTATTTTTATTTAATTATTCGTCCGTATTATTGAGTCGCGCCTTGCACTACGTTTATAAGACTTACCAGAGATTTTTCAATTTTTTTTTATCCTCTTGCACCAAGTACCTACACATCTACACATCTACACATCTACACGTTTAACAGTACCCATTTCATAGCACGTTTCAGCAGTGCTTAAATTCAGAGAGCAGAACGCGGGGAACCGAAATCTCTCTTCTTTTTAATAAATATATTTATATGCACCCTTTCTAATTAAATCCTAATAAATTAGTCATTTAAACAATATACAGGTACGCATATTTTTATTTTATTATTTTCCGTCCCCCTTTTAATTTATTCCAAATTAAAGCAGTCGTTTGTCCCACCGAAATTTTGCCTTCATACGAAAACGTATAATTTTACGTCGGCGTACTTACACTCGGAGCACTACAATTTAACTTTAGTTTTCACTATAGTAATATTATACAATACGTGTCGTTATACTCACGATCGCCACTGTTGCCGCAGCTGCAGACGCTGTGCAGTCGTGTTGTGCACATTAAACAGTCGCGATGTTTTACGACCTCTTCGCATAATCGGAGATCACGCGGCACACAAGACACAAATGCATAATAATAATAATAATAATAATAATAATAATATTGTATCGTTATTATTTATGCACCATACGCGTATATAATATTACAATAATATGGCTATACCACCTACCTATCATGCGGAATGATAACGAACAAAACAAAAGTCGAGAAAACGTTATTCCAGATTTTCGATCGCCGCGATCAAAAACTTAGGTACCTAGTCTGACCTGCAACACGGATTAATAATAATTTATTATTACCTACATTATACGCGTCAGGCGCACACTCCGGGCCGCGGTGCTATAATATATTTTTATTATAACCATAATAATTTAATATCGCCGTTTATATTTCATAATACAACAAGTAGGTACATTATTGTACGGCCTGGGTATAATGGTTTTACTCTGTGCGGCATAACAATAATAATAATATACGTAATATTATGATTTTCCAGTGTGTGTGCGCGCGCGCGTCGAGAGATGAACACAATGGGATCGTAAATACGAGCACCGTTCAACCGCCCCCTCCCCCGCCCCGTGCCAGATAGATCGCCACAGATAGATATAAAAATATCGTTAGCCATAAACATATTATTATTGTCGTTTCGCCATCGCGGGAGACGCGGCCGTGAAAGTTTTGCGCGAGACCCGGTGCAACATTAAACGCATGACAAATGACGTCGACGCAGCCGCCGCGCAAAGGTCGTGACGATTTAATCCCAGCACAGTTGTTGGTATAAATATAATATATCGTTATAATGTACCTCCGTCTACATATTATAATGTGTATAATATATACCTATGTGTGTGTGTGTACGCGCGTCTGAAGGTAAATTATTGTATAATATATATATATATCCTTTTATGCGACGACGTGCGGACATAGGGCAACGATATGCAATAATGCGCAAAAACAGTGCTGCGGTGTACCTACAACACACGTCATATATAATAATATACAGGGCGATTCACCAATCACGCCCATTCCCTTTTTTATTCTTCAATAATGCAGTTATTTAAAATCTGATTTTTGAAATCGTTAAACGTTATGTTCTTTCTATTTCTTATGCAGAGGTACTTGAAGAACACTTTTCCAAATTATCGAGCCTTGTTCATGCATACTACTTTGAGTGTCCTGTGAAGATACAAACATCTGTTTTTCAAAATAACAACACTGTAAATTATTTAGCGTATAATTGTTCTGAAAATTTTAACGTATCAGAATCAAAATTCAAACGAATAGTATTTGAGCTATTTAACATTGTGAATATTAAGGATAATATTATAGGTCTGTGTCATGGATTTGGAAGATATGGAAGCTGTGGAGATTTTACATTTTTAATGATTAATATTAATCTATCAAATATATAATTTGTGAAAACGGTCCGAGTTCAATAAATACTAGATACAATAGGTATATACATTTTCACCTACTTTATAATTTTGTAAAACCATTTTAAAAGACTAGGTATTATCCTTACATATAGTAAAAGCATTTTAATACTGTAAACTAATTAAGGGACCAAACTAAGATAGTAAGATACTACTAGTTTGAATTTTGAATTTAAGTATAACAACATAATTTTTCAAAAAACTATCCACTAAATAATTTACAGTTAAAAAAGGGGTTTCAATTTGAAAAAACTAAAGTTCGTATCAACACAGGAGTACGGAGCACTCCTCTTAATTAGTAGGTACAAAAAAAAAAATCAAGAATATTCATTTTTAAAGGGATATATGGGAATGAGCATGCTTGGTAAATATTATCCCTTATATAATATATTGTACCTATACGTGGAATCGCACTTGCACGTTACGCATCTAATTTTTGTGCTGCATATGTGAACCGCGATATTGTATAAGTATTTTTATGATTATTATTTATTATAAATAATTATCACATATTTAATTTTAGTCGTTTGCACGCGCGTACGCCTAACTATATAGAATATATAAAGTAACGACTTTCTCCGGGTCGCGCAATCCAGTTATTCATAATTATTATTTAGATAATGTTCTACTTAATTGGGTGGTTGTAAATCTAGATTTAAGTATTACGTTTAGTTCTAATCTTACCTACTTTCAATAAACATTATCTGACTATTTCTAAAAAAGTCGTCATCTATACCAGGATTTATTAGTAAAACATGTAAACATTTCACTAATCCCTTTGCTCCGAAGACACTATATTTTTCGATTATCTGGTCGCCCTCTGTAAATACCCATATCCAATGCCTTGAAGGTATACAAAATCGCTTCCTTCGCTTTTTATCTTACAAGTGCAATATCCCGCGTCAACGTCATACACCATATAAGCCTTTATTGGACACTTCACATATGAATAGTCTTGCAACCAGGAAAAATATAATAGATTTAAAGTTCCTATGCATATAAAGTGGTATACGGTATCATTAATTCTAGTGAATTACTAAATTATCTTAATTTCTATGTCGCTCAATGTCAAACAAGATCTACTAATACTTTTTATACGCAATTACACAGAACTAATTACTTAATAAATGCTCCTACTAATAGAATAATTATGAGATTAGCTAATGATACACAGGTCGATTTCTTTAATTTTAACTCTATTGAGTCTTTTTATAATAATTATATTAATAATTCTTACATGTGAATTATTTATTAATATTATAAACCATATTTATGTTAAACTACTGTTATTAGTAATCTTAATTAATTATTTGCTATTTTGTATATTTAAAATCTATTAATCTCACTCTGTTCACTTTTTATTTCTATCTGTTAAATTGATTTAAAACTGTTATTGGGCTTTGCCCGTTTGAATTAATAAAATAAATAAATAGATAAAATATAATCATTTCTTAAACTTTTTTATGCACTTTTATCGTGGAACCCCTACTTTTTTTTTAGCTTTCTAGATTTGTTATTTTGCTTTAAATATAAAGTTATTACAACTCAATTATTAGAACCCCTACTTTGTTTCAATAGTAATGTTAGGGTCATTTTGTGTAAAAATTATTTGTTATAAAAATTATAATAATTTCATGTAATGATAATGTGTACACTGTAATTAATTAATTAAAAAAATGTTTTTATATTAATTGTGAAGCCTGGCAACTATTGCCATTAGCTGTTTATTGGGGAGGGAACTGTAGGTGTAACACGCGTGTGTAGTTTTTGGCAGATTTTTTAGTGGGCACGTCCGGGTATCTGCCATGCCTGGGTGGGGGATGGCGGCACTTCTCTCCGGACACCGTGACTTGCCCGAAGAAAAATGCCACCCGTAAACCGAGGTTTGAACCAGCGCCGGTGTGCGTCACAACCGCCGCCTTAGTCGGCTCGGCCACTCAGACCCCCAAAAATATTTTAAATAGGTAACTGACAAACAGGACTTCTGGATGAAAATTTTAATGAGAGTTTCGCGGAACCCTGCAGAGTTGAAAACAATTTAAGAAACGCTGGAATATACCAAATAGACGGCTTGTTATTGTTTATGTGGCCTAAGACATGATATATTTTTTATCGAAATGCCGAAGGGGCTTAGTTAAAGTTTCAAAGCAGCCAATGCCATAATATACTTTGCGTCCGCTACATAATATAATATCTAACTACCTATTAATATTATTATATTATAGGTATTATATGTACCTACGGGAAATGGGGATATTATATTATTATATATTTTTTTAAAACATTTCAATCGTAAAGCCGTTTAAACCACCCGAAAACGTATTCTGTCTGCTGCAGATGTCGGAGTCACTGGATCGCTTGACGGCAGTGGCATATTCGAAAACCGTGCAATCGACGAGTTTCTATACCATAATCTCGCCTGTTCACCGTTTGATCGATTGCGCGTGTCGCACATTATTGTCACGCTCGTTTTTCATTTTAATACGCCTGTCCCCTATAATATACACTTATGTTTAGTCATGTGTTTAATATTATAATATAGGTGTATGATATTATAATATATTATGTCTCCCGCGTGCGTTCGCAATGAGAACCTCTCCAAAACGCATCACGTCAACGACGTACAGGCGATTTTATGAATTTGTTCCGTTTTCGCGGCGATCAAGCCACTCTAAAACCGCTTATAAAGTCACCAGACCACGCTGGTTATAAGACCCTTTCACAGAGCTGAGTACTTAATACTTATATATTATATTGTTTGCAAGCGTCCCGCGAATGACTCAACACGCTGCAGTGTTAATATTGCTGCCAGATGTTAACGTTCAAACGTTATAGAATAAACAATACTATATGTACACTGTATGTTATATAACCGATATATACTAAGATCGCGTATTATTATGATATATGCCTTTATTATAAGCTACAGCAAATGGTTCGTTTTCCTTCTCTGATACTGATATATTATTATATATGATGATTCGACGACTATCAATATCGGCAGTGTAGGAATATAATGTAATATACACATATACTATATACCGGCTAATACCCATAATATAGCCATTTATATATAATATAATATTTAATGTGATATTATATTTCACACGCGATACTGCGTATATTATAATATAATGATAATATATCATACATAGGTCCGAGTATATTATACGAAATCGGAACTAGGAGGGGCTGGGAAGAAAAATCGTGCAGTCTATATATTATTATATACCTACCCCTCCGCCGACGCATTTCTGTTATTTATATATATATATCATATTGCGTATCCCAGACGGACATAAATATTCCGATATCGTGTAATATATTATATTGTAATGATCGGAGGCAGTGTGAACGAGGATCGTAGTACCTATATAAATATACATATATATATATGGCGTATGTCATATATGACGGTCGTCGTCGCATACGGTCGGGAGATAAAAACGTTTCGCGATTAGAATTTACGGCCTCCGGAAGGTGCGGGGTTCGGACGTTTACGCGTCCGACGACGACCATATAGTTTGTTACCGGTAGTCGGCGACAGAGTTTCGAATTAGATTGCAATCATATACGTGTATAAATGTTGTAGGTATTTTATAATACGTGTGTTATGTACGGTGTGATAAGGAGTAGATAGTTCCCCTACCCGCGGACACAACTTTAATATACTCCGTATATAAATTACTATGGGGCGAGGGGATCTATAATGTTTTCCGTTTTTCTGCAATATAAGGAAACCGGAAAATACGGTCACTCGTCCAGTACGACCGTATAACATAGTATATACACATATGGAAGTAATAATGTGAATGCTCCTTTGATAGTCTTACTCCGTGGACCGTCCGTGGTTGTTTTATACGTGTGTAAGTATGTGTAATAATATATTATATAGTCTTAGATATAGGTAGATATATTTGTATACGTACCACTCGTAGATCGATCCTGTTGCAAACTGCATCGCGCTGCACCAGTGCCACTGCAACGGCACAGCACTACGCCTATTATAATACTCGAATGTGAGAGTTATCCCCTTTTTATGATTAAAAGGAAACTTTTATTTGTATTAAGTATTAATAATTTACAATATGCATATTATTATTGACCCAGTATAGGGATTTCGGTACTTTTTATATGGGTAGCTGCAACCGTCGGAGACTAGAGGCTGAACCAATTTAAATCGGCTCTGACTAAACCCTTCGAGTTTCAATGCATTGAGAACCTACACATTTTATATAAAACATGAAGGTTATAGGTATTAGGTACATCAAGTCAATTTTTTTGTAAAGATTCCACGAAACGGTAGACTGAAAACCGCATTAAATAGTCTTCCAAAAGTCAAAGCCCTGCATGCTTATGCATTATTAAAATATTCGACGTGGAAATGATTTTAAACATGTCGTGACGAGTCGATAAGTTGCCGTGAGGTCGGACGTGTTTCTATCGGATACTCGTCGATTGAATGATTATAAAAGTCGTATATTATTATAATGATTATAATTATTGAAACACAGACGTCAACCGAATTACATCATGCCGTGGGTAGATACTGTTGCGCGGGTTGCCTACAATTTGCGCGGTCTGGAGTGTTCGGGTAGTGTAATAAAATTTAACTCGACTTTGCACACTCATATTATTATTAAATCGCCAGTAAATCTACCTATACTCGATCTCGATGTACCAATTGGAAATCCGATCGAGCGGACGCGAACGCCGGCGGGACGTGATCGCGCACGTTATCGGAACACGCTTGACTGCTAACCGCGGTATATACCTACCTATCTCCCTGAAAAATATAAATATAAATAATATCAGCGTGTTCGTACCATACATATTATTGTGGTGAGTGAATGAGTGGTATTTGGCTTTTATGTATATATATATAGGTATTATAATATACATGTATACAACGCAACATTATTATACGGACTGGGACGCGTAAAATATGGCGTACAGGTATATTATACTATATTATCATGCGACGTCGTGTCGGTGCTGTTCAATTTATATTTTAAACCCGCGGTGTATACAATATAATTAATAACGTACATTATACGGATCGAGAGATCGACCGTTTTCGATACGGAGCGCGCAAACGACGGTAATTAGACTTATAAATCAGTGGCGTGGCCGCCCGACGTGGAAAGTCACCGGACACCTTTTTCCACGCTTCGGTTAATTATTATTATTACTATTATTTCGACGATACCGATCAGCTGCTTCGTATGCATGTATAATGTAAATATATATTATATATTAAATGTTCTCGTAATTTACTTACGTACGACCTGCCGTGCATTGTATTATGTTTTATGCACTCCACGGCAGTTAAAGAGCCGGCAGACCTCCTCGTGACGAGTACATTATTAACATTTAACATTAAACCGACCGATGTACATAATATAATAATAATGTGATGGCGAGCAGTCGTGGTTCCGGTTTTTTTTTTTTCACAACCGCCACTAAATTGTAGTGACAAAAACACGACGACGATTGTTCGCGAGATACGGTGGACGTGTACGGACGATTAATGATAGGTATATATCGTGTTTTTTCGACCAACGATGATACTTTATGTAATATATATTTTAATATATTATTATGATATTAACTAACTATATTATAGCTGCGGCAGGTTCGTTAGGATTTTCGTTAAATTTATTGTTGGCCAATGCTCTTCCCTATTTTAGATTTCAGCATGACCTTTTTAATGACTTGTCTTATACAAACGCATACGTTTTTAGTAAAATAATTTTATTGCATTATATCGACATAGGATATAATATAGGGCAGACTACCAACACAATTAGTTCATCCACGGTTATTGTAAGCTGTAACGGCACAGTTGAATTATGAAACATGAAAATGTAAATACGTAATGTCAACTCGATCATTTTTATTTTATTTAGTTTTTGTATTTGGTTTAAGCAACTATCGCGTGCATCATCTGATATAATTCAACATTATACTTTAACGAATCGTTTGTGATAAGTATAACAACGCCCGTATACAAAATAATATCATGATAAAATTAAAACGTTTTCGAACCACGAAAACCAAATTGAACTACTGTTTAAACGAAACACTATAAGACATTGTATACTCGAAATCCATCTGCAACGCCACTGCTGGTTTTGAGGATAATAAGTATAATAACCATCATTACTGATAAGCGACAATGTACGAATAACAAATGGTTCGTGACACGCGTGATCGTGATCCGATTTATGTACTATATTATAGTATTATACACACCAACAAACCTACGACCAACAGCTTAATATATTATTATAAAATATACCTACCGGTAATGGTATTAGAAATACGGTCCTACGTGTGCGTTCATTAAAAAGAACGACCTGCGTGCAAAGACACCGTTTCATCGCGATAATAATTGGCCGACCCACGTGCTTAATTTAATTTTTTATATGGGTAATCGCACCGCCCGACATCTATTACACAATATAAATTAATATGCAATTGTTAATACCTGCAGTATTATACAACAATATCCGTCTTGCAGGCTATTTGATGTCAAAGATCATTAGTGAATGATTATTAATTATTATTTTCGGGCGCGCGAACATCGTCGGAGAAATACAGAGTTAAGGTTACAGAGTACACATTTTTGACGCGGTCCGCCATTTGTAACGTACACCTACCTACTGGATGAAATCCACGGTCTATGACAACCATAAAAGTGGTTGGCTTCTCCTCGCCTTGTTCACACTTAATAGAGTCCATGTCCCCGTCAAAATGACGCTACTTAATATTGCGTTAAGCGTCAGATCACATTGCTATTAATTGCTAGCAGTCGGATTGAAGAGACCGATGCAGTTTTGTGCGCGAACCGTTTCCCGAACATTCCACGTGACGTCCTGGAACTTACCGAACATCTCACGTATGGTTCTCATATCCCATACATGTTGTAATAATAATTGTACCTACACTGCACGTCACGTAAAATAATTTCCGAAGTGTGGCCGTCAGTCCGGCTATATCCCGGAAACCAGACGCGATACTTAGTTACCATCTCAATCGTTTTTCGACCACAATAGAAATTCTACAAACGCACTAGTATAGGAATATATTAAAATATGTATGTGAGCATTTATTATTTATTTTATTGACATTTGGTAAAGACGCTGACCTTTGCAACACATTTTATAATTTATGCACATTTTACGTTACACAAGCGAATGCGACCTCGTCCCGTTGTAAAATATTATAATAATCATTCGAAAATAAGAAGGGATTTGAACGCTAGATTGTATTCTTTATGCTTGTGCAATAACCATGTGGTTTTTATTTACTTTGAGTTTGGTCAACGGTCGACACGAAGCGTCCATATATCGCGTCTGCAATCGCAAACGACGATACCTAGTCGATAACATGTTGTTTTTCACCAGAACGTGAGTTTTAAATCAGATACTTTCCAAAATGTCGAGGTATATCTACCATCTATATACAGTAAGTCTGCACTAAACGTGTTTTTCGTACTCAATATTAATTATATTCCTTATACGCGCACGTAAAAGGTGGATGAATTATCGCTGGTTCTCGGCCGTATTGAGCACACGCAATGATTTTATCGCGTGTTAATTAAATCATCGATTTCAGAGACCCAATCGCGATATCTATACGCAATTATATATGTTATTAAAATGCATAAGCGTATAACGTCTACCGCAGACTATACGTATATTATAGGTACCTACTGAGCAGATTAGAGATAGTTATATGCCTAATGCCTAAATATACAAGAATGGAAACATAATATATATGATATATTGTTTCCATTGTATATGTATATATGATATAATATACGTTCTAATACAAAATAATATTATATTATGTGTGAAATAGTATAATATAATGGGGACTGTTCAATACGTTATCCTGCAGCGTATAAAAAATAACATATGCCTATATAATTTAACAACGCAATCGTCGAGCACCAAAGTTTGGAAGTGGTTGCAAAGTCGTAAAGAAATTTTAAAATAAACGTGTTGGTGTAAAATTTTGGTAATGGGGACAATAGTACAAATGTTAGCTCAGTTAGCTAGTACCAGAACAGGTTGAGTTATAACTACTCAATACCTTTAACAGTTGTTGTTAAAACCATAATAATAATATATTATAACACCATCGAACCGCGGGGCCCGTCGTCCGTCATCGTCGATACGGCACGCTGTCGCTGTCGGGTCAGATGCCTGCAGTTTACCGGCATAGGTTTTTCTTGTGAGTTTTTTTCAAAAAAAGTGTAAAATGTAAATTATTGCGCTCGCTGTTGATCCGGTTCGCGCTGGGTTGGAGGAGAGGATTCGGCGGCCATTGGACAGGAAATCGCATCGCGATAGATGTCTAAATTAGACGAAGGCGATGCATAGCTGGTATATAAATATATGTATATGGGTAAAAACGAAAATAGTTATATTGCATGCAATTAAACGGTTTCGGTGCGAGTAAAAAACGGGTTTTTCGGGCAGCAGAATCGATTTGTGCGTTTTTCTCTTTTCGAAAAAACACATACGCGCTCAAAACTGGTAATTTCTTCCACACACTCACTATATCTATCTCGCGAGCAGTTTTCTATATACGCTACACACGCGGACCATTAATCTTAACGGATGCTGTAGCAGAAGAGGGGCGTAGTGCACTAGGAAGGTATATATATATGCACACAACTCGCACACGGGGCCCCGTTGATTGTAATCGAACACGCGAGAAACCGATACAAATCGAACACGGTTGACGACGATGACGACGACGACGGAGGAAGACCTCCTCGACAGCGTTGTCGTCGGTGTTAAATCATTGTTTTTACGATTATTCTCGGTGCGAGTCCCAATAATAATGACTGCACGGCGATATAATCGGCGTTTTTACGACATTGGGCGGCTTGTAAACATTTTGTGAAATATAATATAATATATATACATATAAAATAAAAAATAAAAAAAAAAACTAACGAGAAACGATGAAATTTATGCATCTTGATTGGAACACGGACAGAGAGTAGTCGTGCGATTAACGCGATTTACATAATGGCCGCATATATAGGTACACAATATAGGTATATTATATTATTATACGTGGCGCAGGAACCGTCGACGGCTACGACAACGACAACGGCGATAATAATCGTGAGAATTAATTGTGTATAAATTGTAATTTCGATTTTAATAGCGTGTGGGGCCTTTTTCTTTTTATTACGTGCTGCAGCTGAACCTTATAACCTACACGGTGCAGCATATCACCGTGAATGGTGGTGTTCTGATGGGCAAGGTAGGCGACTGCTCAATTTAAACCGATGGGGTTATAAAAAAGAATATAAACACTTATACCTGCACGTTGTACATACATATATGTATAATATTATACGCGACAAACCCAGCCACGATGGGTGTACGCGGCGTACGGTAAACGCGCATTTTATGTATACGGTCCCGTTTAGTCGCTAATGAAAGTCATAATATATTCGAAAACAAAACAAAAATAGACTTTTACTGCTTATGATGCGTCGAGTATACTGTTCTATATAGCAACGGCAGGAGTTTAATGCCGTAGTTAAACAGCGGCCACTTTTTATTATTCTTCCATTTTAATTTCACTCGCGGCCCATGGGTTCGTTTGTTATTGAGTCGTTAAAATCTTCACTCCGATGAGATCCCTCCCGAACGGGTGCGTAAGATCGATTCGAGTTAACAATATTATTATTGTTTCGGAAACGTCTTCCATCTGCTGACATAATGCGTGGATACACAACAATAATATGTACACCATGCACGCGGTGGGAAAATTGAAATGTACCTATTGTATTGTAGTATGCTTGGCATGTTCGACGGAAATAGAGTTTTTCTTTCCATTGTCAATATTTTAGTCGGTTTAAAATTTTAAATATTCAAATGATTTATCGATTCATGTGACTAAAGCGAACACGTTTGTTTCTTGTTTTTTTTTCATATTGATATTGTACACTGAAATAACGACAGGCGTGTTGTGAGTAAATATATGTCTGTTTCCATAATATATTTTTATATTATACTGTGCGTCTGTATAGTAGGTATATATAGGTACATACTTTAGCGTTAATGACAGCAGTATATGACACTAACAAGTGACAAGTGACAAATAATACCATTATAGTAATTAGTAAGGTTATTATATTGCACATATTGTAAATTATAAAATACGATACAGCTCAAATATTGAGGTAATCTTAAACTTTATAACGCACTATGGTGCGGTGCGGATATAACGTTTTCCTATGCGCACAGGAAAATTAAACTTGTGAGCGTTTGACCGTAGGTAGGTACACAATATCATTATATATAAATACGACGCGTTTTTGCGCATGCCACGGTTTGTAATAGCAGTGTAATATAAATTCACATTTTTGTATAAATATACTACATATATATATGTATATAATATGTACGACAATGATTAATGACAATATTATGAAGCTGTATAGTCATATATTGTAGGTAATGTATACTGCAGTACATGGGCACGGTGATGTTTCCCCCCCAGTTTCCGTATATAAAACTAAACTCATCCCACTTTTTAAAAACTCATGCCAACTGTCAAGTAAAAATATAAGTACAATAATGTTCACGAAACATTGAGTTGACACGCGTAGTTCCCGGTAAATATAATAATATAATTATACCATGGTGTAACTATGATATAGACCATAGTATGCGAACAGGGATTTACGATCACGTACCCGGTGTGCGGATTGCGGAGTATTAAATCAAGTTCACAGCTACGTCGTCTGTCGTTCGTGTCCAAAAGTTGAGCTCGGCCCAACTATGGAATTTTTCCAGTAGACCATGGTTAGTGAATGGTATCAACAGCCAATCAGAATACGATAAAAAAATACACGATACGACAAACCACGCCGTTGTGAACCGCGATGTAGATAACATTTTATCTATACACCGTGCTGTGAACCCAGCTTTAGGCGCCTAATAGGTGAACTAACCAGAAACACGGTTACAGCCGGAGATAAACACGCTGCGCTGCAGGCCAGCCGCTGTCGTCGAGCCAACATTCTGGCTGGAAATATTCTTTAACGAAATGATGATATCACGCATACAATAAAATAAGTTATTATACTATTTTGTAGTGAAATGTATCCGAATGATTTTTCAAAATAATTTCGCGTGATTTGCATTTACATTATAATATGCGCAACATCTCGTAAATAATTCCCACGTATGCGGTATCATTATTATTATTATTATTATTATGTATCATATACTGGCGTATAATTGGATGTAATTATATTGTGCGCGTGCGTATCGTATGCATATTTCAACGACCCAACGGCCAACAACCATAATATAATAATATAAGACACATAAAATATGAATTATTGGTACGTATACATCAGGAGGGATACCACCCGGACGACTGTGCAGACCGCGTTCAAGAATGGTTGAGGTGCGTCCTCTCGCCCCCCCCCCCCCTGGACCCCTAACATTAACCGAGCGATTATCCTTTTGCAAAATTAACATAATAGTATGCACTACGTCGTGTCCCCTGCTCTTACATAGTAACAATAATATTATTTTCACCACAAAACCAACACGGAGATAAATTATGAAAACGACTGACAAAATAAGTCGGTATTGCACTGCAGCTGTCTACTGATTGTTGATTTGGTATACAAACCATTGTAAAACCTATAAAAAAATAATTGACACTGTAACCGAAAATACTTATAGAATATTGTCTAATATTATATCTACAAGATTCACATTTTTTCACATTCAATAATATTTGTGTCCTGAAAAAACTTTCTTTTTTTTTGCACTTAATTCGCGAATGATAATATATAGAATATAGAAATATAGAATATAAGCCATACAAAAAAAAATTAATTAAACGAAAATACGTGGTGGCGCATAAATAAAAAATGCAAATGTAAAGTGTAGAAGACGAATTTATTATTTTAAGAAAATTAAAATAACTATACAATCATGACATGATCATAATATGATATAAAAGGTCTAAAAATAAAAATAAGAAAAATACCATTTTAAATTATAAAGTAGTAATTAATAATTATATGATCAAGAAATTGTAACGTGTTATGACTATATAAAAGAAAATGTATTCTTTTTAATGACTTTAAGTTATAATAATATTATATATAAATATATTATAGCCTATAATATATTAATATATAATTTATAGGTATTATCCCACTTGGCATAATATAATTGTAAATAGATATTTATTTTTTTTTTTATAGTCAAAGTTATGTTCTAAGCTTATACGGTTTTTTTTTTATCTCTTTGATTCTTTTAATTAATATATTATTAAATGTATTTATGGTTGACAGATGAATTTATTTTATAAAAATGTGTTCTGACTTCAAACACTATAGGAGCGCGTAGAAGTCGGAAGGCGTGCTTACGAGACTATTTTTCGGTTTGATTATGTATTATTATTTTTTTGTTTTAATGTCAGTAGTTCGTATCGTCGATTTCATAATTCAGTGGATAATGTTATTGAATCGTTTTTGCGCAACAATAATACCGAACGCGCGTACGAATATGAATTTCGCATGGCACGACGAACGCGCGTACAATATTATACATCCGCCGCCCGGACGGGTTAAAACATAATATTTGGCCGACCGACGAAATGATTTCGGTTTCGATTTGTTAATAAAGAAGCGCCGCGCGTGGTTGTTGTACCTATACGCGGCGAGCGTTAAACGGACCGAACCCGTTTCGGACGATTTCTAACCGCATCATCGCCGCCGGGTCGACATCCGTACATATTGTGTCGCCGACTGCCGAGACACGCACGCATAATAATATAGCGTATCATACCATTGTGTTGTCGTACATAATAGTATATCATACACTTCGAATCGACGGCCGAACTGGGCCCCGAGCCCAGATAGTGTGTGTGTGTGTGTATGTGTGTGTGTATGTGTGTATGTGTGTGTGTGTGTGTGTGTGTGTGTGTGTGTGTGCGTGTGTGCGTGTGTGTGTGTGTGTGCGTGTGGGTGTGTGTGTATGTGTGTGTGTGTGTGTGTGTGCGCGCGTGATACACACTGCGCAGATGTGCATCGCCGTGTGCCAAAAACAACATTTGAACGCGTTCGTATCGTCTTAGGCGCGATGCTGTTATTATTATTATTATTATTATTTTTATTAAATTTTGAGATCCCTCATATTATATTATTATACGATGCACACATTATTGCATATCGCTATGATAGGTACTACTGTACTAGTTCCTATATACTAGCACTATAGTATATAGAATCGACGGAATACGATTCGGGGGTGTCGATTTCACGCCAGGAAATTTCGTTCTTCCGGGCCACAGGTTTCGCCAATATCTTCAAGTTACCACGTACACAATTTAGGAGGCGAAAGTGACCACGAGGAGCTAAGGTTTTCCGCAAAAATCTTTAACAAAATTTGTATACCGACCAATAGGTATTGTTTTTTAGTAAACAGCAATTAATCGTAATGGGAGAAAAACGTCGGAAAACGTACGTATTGACAACGACTGTTGACCTACCGACGACTATCTAGTTGACAGCCGAAATGACCGTGACAGACGCTTGTTTCATTTAAATAAAATAGTGCAATTATTGTATTTATTTTTGTAAAACTAGATGTAAAAATTACTTTAAACTAGGCTTAGGTACATTTTAAAGTATAATTTTCATATTATAAATATTACAATATAAAAATAATACAATACCTACTAGTAGAATACAATAATATTATACCACCATTGATTTTATAATCATCAGGGTAGCAATAATGATGTAGAAAATAGTAGCGACTAGTATTGTTCAATCACCTTTTGAAGCGGCACGTCACGTAACGGTAACACGTTGCTTTCGTCTTGTACCACACTTATCAGTTATCAGTGATAACTCTCAACTATATAAAGGTACATTTATTTTGCCAATCACGGGCACTATACTTGTGTCGCATTGCCGCCCCGACACCCTCCACATCGTGTTATTCCGTTTTTCGCTATATAATTATTTATTGCAACTCTGTAAAACCGCTCATGCATTATAATATTGTACTCGTATAATATAGAATATAGAATATATTCTGCACAAAATAATGTTATTACTTATTGCAATTCACCGTCGTAATATTTTCGACTGTAATGAAAGAAAGTGAAATCTGGACAATAAATTCTTGAAGTAATTGTATAATCAATTATAATATGCACCTGAAATTTATTTTTAATGTCAGATATGAAAATATTGCCGACTTTTATTTCCATTCGGATGTTACACTGTGTACAGGTTTTTAAAAATAATTAGTATTTAGTATTTTTAAGATTACAATATGTTATGCAATTGTGTGCCGGTGGTACATGATGCTCGCGGGTTCCAGATGTCCACTGCTTAATTGTACAGATCACAGTTTGTTATAAATTATAAAACCAATGATACATACTAATTACAAAAGGTCAGAGGGGGCTGCTAGATACACTTCCAATAGTGATTGAATTGGAAAATAAAATTAGAATGGTGATACAAAAGTGTAAGTTTTAAATGACATATTTATTATAAAATATTATGTGCAGAAAGGGTACACTGAAATATTTTTTAAAAAATAAAAGTGACTCTGTACCCCTACCAGCACCACCCCACGCGTCATCCCACAATTCAAGCACTGCTCACTTCAGAAACCATTTTTAAAGGGAGATGATAGGTGATTATATGTGCTGAACCACTAAATTACTAAATTTCCCCTTGGCTCTTACATTTTAATCTTGCAAATTTCAGAATATAAACCCAATTATATTTTTTCTTTGTAAAATATATAAATTGATCATATCCTCACATAAAATTCCCATTCAGAAAAAATAGTAAACGTTGTATAAAATCGATGCAGGTGTTCAGGTGTTCTCCGTATAAAATGTCTATAATATGTGACTAACCATATTAATTACTCGTACAATAAGGGTTGGACTCATGTTGGTATATTTGTACACTAAAATATCTAAACATAAGTGCGCGATGAAGCTAACACATTTTGGCGTCCTAGTGTCCTACCATAACACAGTTTACTCGCCCACGTTTCTTTTTCATCTTCACATGATATTCACCAAAACCGTTATAAGTCTTGTAATTCCTCAAACCGGGCAGAAGTAGCATAATATCAATAACATGGTTAATATTTAACCTATTATTATAACCCCTAACCTACGGAACGGTCGCATTTACTGTTACGGACTTACGGTATCATTGGTTATAGATTTTCCGGATCCGTCGAAACAATATACGAACGCGATATCTTAGTTTTACGTTCCGTTCGCGATTTTCTCACCCCCATCACGTTATAGCGTTCCCATACCGCACCCACTCACCCACCCGCTTGCGTAATATGCGATATGCCATCGGATCTTGACTCCACCGCGGTTTATAATATTATGGCGGCTTCAACGGTCGGCGGTCGTGCTGAAAATCGCGCGTTTGTCCGCAAAGTGATTTGTTGCGCGCGCGCCCTCGCCGCCGGTAGACGGAGCCACCGTCCGGCCACCGCTTTGCGGACGACGTTAGCGCGTCGTCAGCCCGCCGCCGCACTCGTGCTACACCGGCCTCCGCGGCAGTGCAACACCGAAGGCCGTCACCGTTCGACGTCTGTCCGCGCAGCCGTTTGCCGTACGCCACAGTCGTCTCGCCGCGACCGTCTTGATAATATTATTATCGTCGTATACGCTCCAGTGTGCCTGTGCGCCCGTCAGTAATAAATTCGTTTCGGATTTTGTACTTCACATTATTTTTGCAAACATTGTTAACGAAAAAAAAATTTTTTTTGTCACAATAAATTATTTCGTACGGTGTTTCATACTCGCCTAGTGTAACACGCCGGATCCGCCAATCGAGTGTGTATGTACAGTGCGAACCATGATCATGAGTAACGAAAACCAATACCTGAGACCGGATTATTTAACTCCTCTGCCGTCGGTAAGTGTAATATTATTTTATTCCATTATTTTTGTCGCTGGTGTGCACTTATATGCTCTCCAAAAATTAGCTATTACATTTTTTTTCAATAGTAGTTTTTGTTGTGGTAAAATAAAAAAATCTCAGTTCGGTCCTAAAGGTGTCATCAGGGTGAAATATAACGCACATAATAACAATTGTATATTTTGATTAGAATTTAATTTAAATGTGTACCTTCAATACCAAGTATATTTAATAACAATATAATAATATGTTAAACTAATGAGTAAAATACCATAAAAAAAATTATTACAGCTACGTAAAATTGGTAGTAACGTTTAAATTATAAATACTTTTGACTTTAAATGTTTTTAAACTTCTAGGTACCTATATTTGCTCAACTGTATTTAGATAGTTCTTTCAATTTTTAAAAGGTTAGATGTTTTATAAAATAACCATTAAAATGTAAAAAATATAAACGATTAAACCGTACGTGACATAGTTAAAAATTAAATAACTACATCTAAAAAAAAACTTCGATCACCGGAGTTACCTATAAGTTATTTTATTGATAATGGGACTAAACTTAACGATTTTTTTAATTTATAGTAGTCTGTTGAAAATCATCATGTCATGGATCAGATCATAAGCCACAACGATACTGATCTGTTGTGTAATGAAAAAAATTTATAAAATTAAATAAAACCCCGTAAATATAATATTATAATATGATACTGATGAATATTATCATCCCGCCCAACCGCAACATTCCGCGTGATCGCGTAGGTACACACGACTGCATACCAAAAACGAAAACTTTGTGTCGAAATTCGCGTTGGTGGTAATAAGTACGTACTTATATTATAGCCTGCACTAGTTCGTCAAGTCGAAACACTCAAAACCTTCGAAAACTCTGTCGTTTCGATAGCAACTGACAACTGTATATTTTAGAGAATATTAGAAATGCGTATTATACAACGGCAACGATGATGTTTTCATTTAAACGACTTTAAAGCGACGAATCTCCTAGCATCCATCTACTTATACACAACATGTAAAGCGATCGAGTATCCAAATCGCTTGATCGGAAAGCCATAAAGAGAAAAGAAAAAGAAAAATAGGAGGACGTTAACCCCCTGCGGACACGACGACAATAATAATAACAATACGCGTCGAGTTGGTTGTGGGTGGCTGTGGCGGGAGAGGGGAGAAATACCGCCACCGAAGCTATATCTACTCGACACTTGATTTATTCCCTAAGACTCGCGTGCAATATTGATTTGACGTGTCACACAATAATAACAATAATATAACAAACAAGGCGCGTACGCCAGGATCGCGAAAGCAAAATAAAATTTAAAAACCAATACGCGACTACATTATACATTTATAATAGGTACATTTTCACATACAATAAATTGCGTACGTCCATTATAAGTTATAATGATAATATTATATTATAGACCTACTTCGTCGAACGGCTCACGTCTTCGTCTCATATAATATTATATCGCCGATGCGAGAAATGCTATTTGAGCGCCGGCGGCAAATCGATTACGTCACGGCCCAGGCGCGCGCGTGTGTGTTCGATAATGACACGCGGAGGGGAAGTGTATTTTTTTCACCACCCCTATCGTCGGTTCGTTAATGGTTTTCCACCCGTCCGTCGCAGAAGTGCTTGTCGTCGTCGTCGTCGTCGTTTTTGATGTCTGCACACGGGCGCCTGCGCTCACTATAGTCATGTTACAGGACTTTGACGTGTCGACGAGCGGCGGCAAAGTCTGACGATCGAAGGGAAAACTGATGAGGGGAAGGTCGAGGGGAAAACGATCCGGAACGAGAGGTGTGTACACCTACCGCCCCATATATTATATTATTAGCTGCCGAAACCAAACAGACGCGTGCGTGTATAATATTATAGTATTATACGCACGATAATAATATAATAATATAATAATTCTGACGGCCAATTTATCCAGCTTAACAAGCCTAACAAGCCTAACAAGCTTAACAAGCCTCGTATTGTCGGGTTTTCCGCGACTGGAGCGTGGATAAGATTGCGCCAATGACTTCATGCTACAATGTGTACCTATTGGTAGATATTGTATTGCTATACTATGTTGAGTGTATTATAGGTAGCTAATCTTCCTCCCGGTCAGGCTCAACAGTTCTGTGTGGTTGTGGAAAACGAGAATTGATGATATTACATAATAATAATATATTAACACCGGTTGTAGAGACCAAGACAAAAATTAAGACACTAACAATTTTTGTCTCGCGGCGTACAAACCTATAATAACGTTACGCGTGGTTGGTCAGTTTATCATTTCTCTGTACACGACGACTGTGATTTCGGTTTAAAATATTATTGAGTCGAGTATTTGTCATCATTTAATTTTTATCAATAATTCTGAACAGCTCAAAAAAATTATGTGAACTACCTAGGTGCGAATATTAACGATTCTTGTGGGCAAAAGCTCAAAACTGACGTTGCCCGGGAGGCGGCATATCATAATGCATACCTTACCACATGATAATTATAGTAAAATATTATGTACATCGCACTCAAACATTGATGGTTTTTATTATTTTTCTTATACCACTGACTTATAAAGTTATAACCAACTGCATTTTATTATTATTAGTTATTAGTTATTACCACGGATACGTGGTGTTTATGGACCGCGATGCATGTCTAAAGTCTGTACAATGATTTCACTAAATTATATTCCGATTGATGCAGTCGCTCGCTCAATAATGTTAATTGTGAGCAGGTCTTTAAACCTATTCCGACACGGCTGCTCAGGATTTATAATCGCTATACCTGCAATATTACTTTTATTGCGCAGCCAGGATAACTAGTTTTCGGCGCGTTATTATTTTACGTTTTACACACTTAATTATAATATACAAAATATAATAGCCCGACTTTTATTCGTTACGATCCCGTGCCAGGAGTGCAGAGGTACACATTATCATAATGGATATTATACACTATTAATACGACGACGAGTAATAGTATATTCTCAAAGCGTTCGCCCGAGTACATCATAATATTATATTATAGTGCCGATAAAATATTATTTACGACGTGTATATTATATCTGGTTCGTCATTATAATATTATAATACGTCCCCGCCTGAACGCCGCGATGACCGCTCGTTCGAGACGGACAAGATACACCATGCTCCTCGAAACGGGATGCATATAACGTTATAATTTGTCGATATCATAATATTATGTATTAAATTAACCGGACGTGCGATAATTTATTGCACATCACTCGACACGACCGTGTTTATTATGCACACCTGTGCATCGCAAGACATTGTCGGTCTGCATATTTATAACGTTAGACGCACATGACACATACATAATATATTACCTATACACAAGCAAAAATAAACTAGATAAATGCCCGTAAGTCAAAACTGTTGTACCTATGCTGTAGAAGAATAATACGGAGTGCATAGGAAACCAATTGCTTAACATTCGATTACCATCGTAGATAGAAAGATTTATAATTTAATATAATATGGATGATATATTTACTATAGGTTAGTCTCGTAATAATAGTTATATAGAAACTTGAAATGGGCGTGCTTAAAATAAAACCAAATCATATAATATCAGATTACAATATTTTTGTTTTTAAATTATGCCTATAGTGTATGACTGTATGAGTACGTTTCTAATGTCTTGAGTAAAAATATAAAATACAATTTAATAGGTATCTTATAAGTTATTAAGTCGATACGAAACAGTGTAGTATATTATTATACGTTTTATTAAAACAACTTACTAGGTACCTAGTTAATAGTATATTAGTCGTTTCATTAGTTAATTTTCATATTAGTTTAATACTTATTAAAATACACATCAATGTTACAACAACTAGTAAATAACAACAGTGATTACTGATTAGGATAACTCATAATAATATATACCAATACACTATAGTGCTGTACACGGTAATAATTTATGTTTTTTAACATCAACGATGAGTTTTTGCTTTTTTTTCTACTGATTTAATAGGGCATTAGCGCAGTATAATAATTTGTGTACCTAATATTTTAGTATAATATACCGTTTGCTGAGGTGACATTTCTAGCGGTCCCCTGTATTACTCCGGAGTAGATCGGTCCCAGAAAAAATGGTCTAAAACATGCGACGCCCACGCAAAGAAAATACTACCGTGATACTACCGCATATACCCGACTATGGGTCGACGATTTTTATCATCGTGCGTTTGATACTTTGATTACAACGTTTACGACAAACATAATGCGTAAACGCGCCACCGACGTTTATACGACCGAAATATTAGAGTGACCACTCGCGCACGCTATCTTTTTTTTAACAAAACTTTTTACCAAGCAATCTGTTACAGCCGTAATCGCTATAATATATTTAATCATATTATTATTATTATACGCGCGGTAGTCTCAATCCGAATTCCGACAATCGTTTTACCGTCCGGCTATTTTCGTCTACCGTACCGTGCGAATATTTGCGCAGAAACTATTTAACGCTCGCACACCAAAATGAATAGAAAAATCGCCAGCAACAGACCACAACAACTTACTGGCAATGTATATATTATTATATTCGGCTCGTCCGCGACGTCTACACCGGACAACATTGCGCAGATAAGGTATTCGAAGCATTCGCCACCGAGCGAATAACGTTCCGCGGCGGGACTATACCGATCGTTCACCGAAATACATCCGTCCCACTATATATAGAGTGACGACTACCGATCGACAGGATTCTCTACGTTCTTGCTGTCTGCGTGTGTGGATTGTAACGTGGACATGTGGTGGAATCGTATGCACTATTATAGTACCTCAAAGTAATCGCGATAATGTAATATTATAATTTAAAGTATGTCTTATATATACCCTTGATGCGAGCCTGCTGAGATACCGCGCGGTATAGGCTTTAAAATCGTGTCCTTTAAATTATTGCGCTCGCCCCCTCTATACGATACTCACCAAAGTACCTAACCAATTATATTATTATGTAGGTTATGATATTATATTATTATGCCGACGATAGAATAATATGTCGGAATGCACAGTTCGTACCGAGAGGCGCGGTGGTAGGTACCAGCTATTTCGATGATATTATTAATATCCTTCACCCCCACGCGGGCACTTTCAACCCCGGACTACATTTTCAGATAATAATATTGTCAGCCAGTGGCGCGCACACGGAGGGTTAAGAGGACACAACTCATCACCCTGCAGCCACTAGAAATGTCCTTCGCGAAAAAATATTTTCACTTTACGCCCCTCTCATCTACAGTATCGGCAGTAGTATGTAATTTCAAGGGAATTATTATTAGCACAACCTCCTCCTTGAAAAATCCTGTGTGCGCTACTGCTGTTAGCAGTTCGAGTTCCTCGTCGGAAGAACGCGCCACAGCCGCCCTTGTAAACTATTTAAGCATATTGCACAAACCACTTGCCGTCACAGAGTGTCAGACATCCGGTTATGATGATTTATTACCAAGGTACAACGATACAACTTACTGCAGTAATCGCCGTCGTAGTAGGTATCTATTCGGAATGCATTATTATTGCTATACAGACATGACGGCGACGGCGGAGAGAAAAATAGACATCGAACGAACGGAATTCAGTTGGACGAGTCAATTTACGGACGACGTTATAATTTCAAAATATTTTAGCCGTATCCTCAGTGGTATTACATAGTAACTATAATCCGTTTTCTCGTCTCGCCACACAAAATAAATTGTGTTTTTTTTTTTTTTAATCATTTTGCAACGATTCGTATGCACACGTTTATAATTTATATACACATGTGACATTCGCACATATTATTATCAAGTATTCTTGACAAAACAATACAACTATCTATAAGCGATGGAAACTTATCACCGAGGTCGGTGTATTATAGGTATACATTGTAGGTATCTTACGTACCTATAATACATATAATATTAATATAATACCTACGACCTGCCTACTCTGATGATTATATACAAGTATATGCCGTTCGCAAACACACACTTAAATATTATATCATGTAGTAATTTGGTGGTACGCACAATACCGCAATAACATTAAATCAAAAAGTACATATCTTTTGTGTCTTGTCCGGTCGGAGTTTAATTTACACAAACGGTTAATATTATAATTTATAAGCATTAAGCACCACTCGTTCGGCCCAATGCAAATCAATGACGAGAACTTTTTTTTTTTAACATAAGTACTAGTACCTACATACTGATCTGTAATCGTTTTTCGCCTCGCCAAATTACAAGCCCATAATCCATATACGTCCATATCACATAGTTAGTAGAAGCCAAGAGTTATATTTGATACGATGTGTACCTACCTACTCTAAATGTACATAGAATTTTCAAAAATTAAAAGTCTGGGTACTATAAGGCTAGTATATAGGCTATAGGCTTTGTTAGGTTGGTATAGTACGACTAGTATAGTTTATACATACACGTTACATGGTTATGTATATTATATTATTATTATTATTATTATTATATACTGTAATTGTCAAATTAGGTATATATTGTGTTTTGTTATTATATGATCGAATTCGTGTAGGTAAATAATATTATCATAATACATGCAGTCCCTAACTTTTATCAAATATATTTAAAAGACAATTAACAGAATGAAATGTTTTTTCTGATATTAAAAAATTTTAATATTATAATATACAAACAGGTATTGTAATAATATTAAATAGGTAATTGAATAATGTTGTTGTAGGATATATTTCAAAGCGTATTAAAGAAGTAGTTTTTATCTCAATTTAAAAAAAAATAAATAGACGAAATTCACTTATAATAGGCACCTACTTACTTACTACTTATCTCATTTAACTATTTACACAATATTATACATTAACATAATTTGTTTTTCCTCGATTTGTGTATAACAACTTCGTAGTTTCATAATATGTTTCGAAATCATCTTGGAAACTCCGTCCAACTATAATATAATGGTGGTGTTATTTGCTTTCCGTCGGTTGAGGGACCCCCTTCCCTGGATGGGGGTGCGCTTTCCGTTGACAAAATTTAAACGTATCCAATGCTTGTGAATTATCTCTGTCGTACATACATGTGGCATAACGTACGATAATACAATATCGAGAATTTAAGGTATATTATACAAGGTTGGCGATAAACGGCGGGCACGTGACGCTAACACAATAACGGAATGGATGTCGAACATGAGAACAAACCGAAAAATCGCATACAGAACCGTAAACTAAAACTATGGCCGGGGGAGAAGAGCATAAAAAAACATCAATTTTCAATAATACGTGTGCAGTATGATGATTATTGTAGCACGTCGAAGGCTGGCGGATTTTTATGCGTATACACAAAACACAAACGTACAGACATGGGCATTACCTACATAATATTATTATACGCGTCTCGGGCATGATATAATATTATGTGGTTTATTGTCGAATTTCCCGGCGATATTATACCGCTGGGAAAACAGTGTTATTGAAAACTAGGATACACGCACAGTAGATATTATGTGCGTAGTGTTGTATTTAGTCATCGATACCTATGTATTGTATATTTATTGCACAAGAGAGGAGGATAAGGGCAATACTGGAGAGAACAATACGTAGGTGCTATAATATGATAATATATTTTATACATAGTTAGATACTAAATAATAATAAAAAAAATCAATAAAAATAGTTTAAAAGGAAATCCATTGAGAATATAGGTAATAATATAATACGAGACCACCTATTGGCTTAGAATAATAATGTTGCTTTAGTCGAAAGTGGAGCAAATACGTTTTATTGGTTTTACAACATCGAGTGCTTTTTATGATAAATAAAAAAAATCTAAAATATGACTGAATTTCTATACATTTGAAAATTTAACCCAACGGTAAACTAACGATTAGAATCATTTTTCGAATATAGATTATAGACATAAAATATCATATTCCTATAGGTATAGTACTTATCACTTATCAGATTACACGCAATATCGGTTAAAACGCAAAAAACCTTAAGTACCAGCTAAATGTCCTATGTTTTAGTGTATCGTTGTCGGAAGGGGACAAAACTACGTGGCCCCTTTGATGTCGTGCACTAAACTATTTCTTTAGTGTATAATATATAATAACTGTATAACTGCACCCTCATCACTATCGAATATCGGTCATGAACCCTTGACCAAATACCGAGTCAATGATCTTATACCATTGCAATTTTCAATAACATTTTATTATTTTTTGTTTACAGTTGGACGCTAAAAACAGTCCACTGGCACTGTTGGCACAGACGTGCAGTCAGATCGGATCTGACGCGCCGGCGCCGCAGAACGGCAAGTCAAACTCAGACAAGATTGGCAACCACCATAAGAAGACGTCGTCGTCACTCTCTTCGTCCTCGTCGACGTCTTCTGACCACGGAGGCGGCGGCGGCGGTGGCCGAGACAAACGTTCGCCATCGTTATCGTCGTCATCGTCGTCGTGTTCAAACAGCGGTTCACCGCCCGGCCGGACGTCGGTCGTCCACCATCACCTGCAGCCAGCCCCGATTACCACAGTCACCACCACGGCCCGGTCCAGTTTCAAACCATACGAATCGTGTGTGTTGCGACCGGCCGCTGAAGTGGCTGCGGCCGCAGCCGCAGCAGCTGCTGCCACTGCTAATCCCACGTCAATCAGCCTGGACGCGACCATAAGGAGAGCAACGCCCGCGGCCACAAATGGCGGTGGTGACCGGTGCAGCAGCAAAGAGAGCGCTTCGAGTCGTAAGTCGCCGGCGGAAGATGCGGCCACCGCGAGCAGAAAGCACAGTGAACAATCGCACAGCAAGCTCACGTCGTCATCGGCCGCTTCAGTGGCCGCTCTGATGGCAGCCGCTGGTTACCCGTCACCGCACCACCATCCGCAGTTGTCGGCGCACCCTCATCACCATCACCACATGGCGGCATTGGGTGGATCGCCCCTAATGAGTCCCTACTTCAGACCTGGCGCCGGGGCGCCACCGCTACCGTGCCGCGACCCATATTGCGCGGGATGTCAGCTTGCCGCTCACTTGGCTGCCGGCAAACAACAACAGCCGGCGGTCACGTGCCCGGCCGGTTGCACGCAATGCGACGCTAGCCCGAAAACGGTGGCAGCAGCGGCCGCTGCCGCAGCCGCCGCCCACCATCATCACCAACAGTCCGCGGCGGCACACCACCAACACCAACAGCAACAGCAACAGCAGCACCAGCAGCAGCAACAGCACCACCATCACCACACGATGGCCGCGGCGTACGCACACGCCCAGCTGGCCGCACTGGCCGCGGCCGCCAGCCAATTGCCGTACGTGTGTTCATGGATGGGCGCCGACCTGCCGTCGTACTGCGGCAAGCGGTTCGGCACGTCCGACGAGCTGCTCCAACACCTGCGCACGCACACCTCCGACCCGGCGGCCGCGTTGCCGCTGTTGCAACGCTCGTATCCGACGCCACCGCTCAGCCCGTCCGCCGCGGCCGCCGTCAGCCGGTATCACCCGTACGCGTCCGGCAAACACCACTCGCCGTACGGTTTCCCGTCCGGTTACCCGTCCTCGCCACTGGCCATGCCGCCGCACCCGGGCCTGCTGCCGCCGTACTTCCCCGCAGTGGCCTACTCACCGTACGCCGCCGCCGCAGCCGCTGCTGCCGCCCCGCGACTGGGCACGTCGCCGCACACATAACACTGCAGCCGAAAATTTTAACGATTTGTTAATTGTATTATTATTATTATTATTATTATCATGATCGTCGTACCGCCGTTAGTCGCGAGTGTTTTAGCCGATTAGCGAAATTTGTTTTTAATTTTATTTACGTTTACCTATTATATTATATAATGATATTAATACATTATACATAATATTATTGTTGTTAAAACAACAATAACTCAGTATAATATACCTACACCAGATATTAATAAACTGCAGTTGCTCCTTTTCTATATTGTAGGTACACGTTAATTTTTATTTCATTTGAACAACAAAACAATTTACTAAAATTTGATAATTTACCCGCTTTTTATCTTAATTGGTAATAATATGTTAAGTTATTACGAATAGGTACCTATATATTTTTTATTTTGTTATTGATTACGTTACCTTGTTTTTTTTTTTGTTATTCGGTTTTATTATTTCATAATATTATTATTATTATTATTATTATTAATGTCAGAATTAAAAAATATATATATTCGAATCGTACATAATATTTTAATATAAAGTATGTAGTAATAACATAAATTATATATTATGAATTTATTGTAAAAAATTTTAACTATGTAACAGTGTATTATATATATTTCTAATATATACATCACCCGATTTTATGTTATATACTGTTGAATATAATAATATAATATATAATATTTCTGTTATTTGTTTCGTCTGTTCCTGACTATAGATATGATATGATATGTATACGTGACCAGAGGAGTCGTTAAACAATCGAACATTTATAGTTATAGTTTATTAAAAGATACTATTACCATAATATTTCGGTGACATGATATCTGTGACCTGTGTTCTATGTACCTCGCGTCTGCATTTGGACGTTATGTCGTACGACCAGAGCGGTAGTATGAGAGCCATTCGGTCCACCGGGTTGCAGATGATTATTATTATCATTATTACTATTACTGTGCAGAGAATAAAACGTTCTTGGCTTTAACCGTGACTAAAGGGGTGCACAGTTGCTATTTTGGCATCCGGGGCGACCGCGCGTTACTGTGAATTATTATAAAGGTGCGCGAAGTTAGCTGAACAATAATTCGAGCACTAATTTCCACCCTAACACAATTTATCGATTAGTGTACCTACTCGAATTGTGCTATTTTCACATTTTCAAGATTAGTAATACGTCCACAAATGATGTAACTTTCTGCACAAACGACGCACAAATAAAGGCTCTTGGTTTCGTTCAAACATTCAATAGTGGGGGTGCCAGGGAAATGGACCTAGTAAAAAGGGGGATTTATTTGTCCATATACTTAACGCGTGCACTATTAGCACCGAAATCCGCTATAGCACAACAATGTTAGTGTTCGGTTAGTTCTAATTGACAATACCATTTTAGAAATTAGTGCTGACGTCTGGAAAAGTATACATTCGGGGTGAGATGGTCTTCTTATCGAAATATCTTATCAGTACACAACTACAAGTGGTTAATGTTCCGTCAAAGATATCGTACTATAATATAACCTGTTATGGGTCCACTAAACATCGATGCATATATTAATTACAGTCCACATCGGTCTCGAGTAGAAAGTATAAGCGAGGTTAATGCGTTACACGTTGTTGTGTAAAATATCTCAATAGGTATATATAATAAATATATTATGTTCTGGAGCAGCACAGGAAGTGTCATTATACTGGGTGGCTTCTTCTAACAAGCGTGTTTCAGTGTCACTGTAAATTAGCTGATATTCTTGTTATGCCCCAGGGTAAGTACAGATTGTACATCTCTTTAAAAAAAAAATTAATAAAAATTTCCGGTGAAAACAATATTGCAAATATATTTGCAACCTACGCCCGCAACTGATACTGACGAATAACATAACGATATAATCGTATTATATTCGTATGCAATCAGTCCGAGCCGGCTATTTTTCTGATGTAAAATTGTTTGGTACGTCGTAAAATGAAAACCGTTCAGAGGTGTATACACTGCTGCAACTACGTGTTGCTCGTCATCGCGCCCGGTCGTTAGGTCAAACAATGTTCAACGCTCATATCGGTCGGCCGACACGACGTTATGCGACGATAACGCCATCGTCCGACGTTAAAAATTATGGCGGACAGAACATAACGCCGACGGGACATTTGCGAAGACTAAGCAAAAAAATAAAAATACGACCCCGACGATGACCTGCGCAATCCGCTTAAATCATACGAACACGACAGGTGTCCACGACGATGATAGTAAAAAAAAACATATTACGCAGCAACAACGGTTAGAGGACCTCGTACCCGCACGTGTAAGCTGTACGACTATATGCTGTTGCCTCTGCCTTTAAGCGCGTAAAAATGTTTTAAAACGAGTTTCATATTATGTAGGCCACCTATGTGAAAAAAAAAAGCGAATAAGTGGATGTCGCTCTGCTGTACAGTAGGATACAGGTGGGTCACTGTAATGGATGGTACCACGTAATATTACATGTAATACGTATTACATTTGAATTCAATGATATTATAATATCCATTGTATATGAACAACGGTTCTGAGCAGAGACGGTTTGTCAGTGTAGGATATTTTATATCATGTATTTTATATTGTTATTACTCAACGGTAGCCGGTAAGTTGAATTAATGTTGTGAAATTACTAACTAAATAACTAAAATCATTATTCTCGGTTATTTGTAATGTAATTTTGTCAAATTTTAGCATAAAAAACTATGAGAAAAAAAACTGTGTTTTGTAATTAATTTTTAGATTTTTTGATACAGAATTACCTACTTACGTGTAACTTTGTTTTCAATTTTCAATTTTTAGCAATAAATGTCAGACTTAAAAAAAAATTGAAATGGAAAATGTCCATAAACAGCTCAAAACTAATTAAAATATTTAAAAAAAATGTATGGCGTGTATGATGGAAAATAGAAAATTCTATTATAAGCATTCAATGAAAATGTTATGATTTTGTTGAAAGCCAATTTTTGTGTAAGAATTCCCGGTTTCCCTAATTTTTTTTTGTTTTTCCCCGGTTCTTATGAAAACTACTGAGAATATTTCGACTACTTATCGTGTACACAGACACATCGTTATACAATCAATCGCTCCGCTCAGAATCTAAAATTTAAATTTTGGACAAGCAGTTTATTAGTTAAAGCCTATATGTACACTAAAGGCTATACGTACACTGTACAGGTAAGCACCTAGATATTTCAAGTTTAGATGAGTGAAATAGTGGACCAACATTTTGTTTATTTAAAATTTAAATAGATAGGTATAATTCGTAAGCTACTCGTCCAAAATTCGATTGTATTAAAAAAAATATATGTATATATTATATCGATAAAAAATTATTGTATTGAACAAAATATTGTGTTTTTAACGACTTAAAATTATAAAAAAAAATATTTTCAAAAACGCCAATAGACAAATAAAAATATAAAATATAGTCTTGCGTTATACGGATCACCCAATATAATATATTATACATCGTTGTGCACGTCGCCCCGCCATCGTAGATCGTTCGAGTCTATATATATTATTATGCCTACATATTATATTACATATATCCCGTATGCGTTAAACTCGAGTCCAATTTACGAACAGAGACGTGCGTTCGCCTGTACACTATAATATAATATTATATTATTATCATCATTTATATATTATAATTTATAATACGTATTAATATACATTGTATCATAGTACGAATATGTTGTACCCGTATAACGTGATGTACCTACGTCACGATGTATACCGTCGGCCGGGAGCTGACGGACGCAAACGCCGGCGTGCGGGATATTATCATGATAATAATGGAACGATAAATGCGCGCAGAAGAGTAGTGGTAACCGCGGTAGTGGTAACGAATAATAGATACCGCGAACATCACGACGCCGGTGAAACACACACATTATACCCGAAGCCCCCGGCCCGGCCCCGTCGCCCTACAACTATACAGTCCATTTCGGGCCCGACCGGTGTTAGAACAATAACGAGTGTGCGGGTTACCTGGTGGTTGGTATATGGTTTTTAATATTCACCGACCGTCCGCCGACCGAGACGTGTCCGTCACCGGACGTGCGTTATAGCCATTGCGGTCACACTCACTCGTATCCTTTTCGGTCGCATAAATTACGCGTGACGGCGGCGAGACGTCTGTCGCGGGTCTCGACGACGGACGTCAGTGCGGTCGTACGCGTACATACCACCTGCCCGCAGTGCATCATCATACAAGTGGTATGCATTTTATAGACTATATAATATTATACTGTTACCATAGTATATAATATCTATTCCTATATATATATACAAGGCTGGGCAAGTTAATGATTTTTTTTTTAACTCGGTTAAGTTAAAAGTTAATCCACACTTTTTGTTAACTTTTTATTGAGTTAAAAAAAAGTTAATTTTTTTATACAACGCTAGCGTACTTAATTTACTTTCCAACCCAAAACTTAATTTTAGGATATAGTGTTAATACTTCATACTGCAGTATTTCCATATAAGTTGGATTCGAATGATATATGTGTTTAACTTTAAACAATTTACGATACATATTTTTTGACATGAAAACGAAATAGACTGAAATAATGAAATATTATAAAATTAAAAACAAAATAAATCAACTTAACTATTACTTCTTAAAATGAAAAAATTAACTCGTTAATTTCACGTTAATTAAGAAAGAAATTTAGTAAGTTAACAGTTAAGTTAATGAAAAGCCAAAAGTAACTAGTTAAGTTAAAAAGTTAAAATAAAATTAACTTTTTAACTTAACTTAAACTTTTTAACTCGTTAATGCCTAGCCTTGTATATATATATATATACGCATATACACAAGACCCTGTATCGTTAAAACGAAAACTACCTATCTATTATTATTTGTTTTAGGTATGTTTTCGTCATTATTACAAGTTGTTATTAAAATATAACTAAATTTTTTTAATTTTTAGACGTTTTAGACGAGTAGCTCATGAAGAGTTATAAGTATCTAAAGTTTATATGGGTGGGGACGCGGAGTGATGTCGTACAGTTGGATACCCTGCAAAATTTCAGTCCACTATTGCGCTCATTTAAACTTTAAGCACTAGTAAAGTTATAACTAATGAACTAGGCACTTGTCGAAATTTGAATTTTCGGGCGTAGGACGTTTGCGCATCGCTATTGTTATGAATGACCTTTTTTGTAGGCCGTTTGCGCATCACTATTGTTAAAAAAGGCATAGGGTATTTTCCAATCGCTATTGTTACAAAAAACCTTTATATAGGCCGTTTGCGTATAGCTATTGTTAAAAAGGCATAGGGAGTTTTCCCTATAGCTATTTTTACAAATAATCTTTTTATAGGCCGATTGCGCATTCCAAATTACGTATACCAGGTTTTATTTACACTTACAAAAATAATCGTCAATATTCATAATTCATATTTAAAAAAAAATTACAAAATTAATATTCACATTTACCAAAAAAAAAAAAAAATATATAATATTATTTGATCATCTACTGAATAGATTTGTTGATTTGTTATAAATTGCAAAAGTATTTACATATAAATATTATCTAAATATATTATATTATCACTAATAGGTAGATAGGTAATAGGTAGTAGGTACCTTTCTATTGTTAAAATTTGCGATGCGCAAACGACCTACCAAATTTCTTACCTGGGGTACTAATGATGCGCAAACGACAAACTCCGGAATTTTCACAGATCAAAATAATATTTTGTTTCGAAATTGGAAATTAAAAACATATGTCATCATTCAAAAGAGCAAAAAACCTAAAAAATTATAACAATATAAAATAGTAAAACATAATTTTTCCAAACATTTTGATCTGCAATGACTTCAAATGTTATAATCGAAATATTTTCAAAAACCAAAGAGTTTTCTTAAAAACTTGGAGTGTATTACGTTAAACGAATCAACTCGTATATATTATATATAATGATAAGATAGTGTGGTGTAGTGTGCAGTAGACTTCGTCTTATTTTTACTTACCTACCATGCAGCCCGTTTGTGCGAAAAGGTCAACGCGGTCTATAACGATGGACATCGCACCCACATTATCATCGTGGGTTGTGTGACAAACGATCTCTTGTGGACTAAACACGTGTAGAACTTACGCACCCTCCTACAACAGCCGCAGAAGTTTGTCGAATGCATATATATTTAACAAGGTATCTACGGGGTATTCTATTTATCGTGCCACTGCAATCATGAAGAGTACCTGTGGGTATGTATAATAGAAAACGGAAAAATATATTTTTCCAATTTTTTTTTTTCAATTAACTGCAGTGAAAATATTATAATATCTGTTGAAAAGTATCGTGTTAAGATGTTGACATTTTAAAATCAATAGCGATATGTGTCACTGTAACTGTTCTATTAAATGATAGCAGTAATCATCATTGCAATGACCTATTAACCGATCATATTGATTACAGATGTATTAATATTATTATATTATGTCCATCCACGCCTTCAGCTGGCGACACGGTTATAGAATAGGTTATAGGCACAATGGTATAATATGTGTTACCGCCAATGACGATATTATATATATATATTTTTTTTTTTTGGTATTACTTTCATCATATTATTATATAATAAAATCCAAATACAAAGTCGCGTTTTTATTTTTACGGTAAGCCTACTACAGCGGTGACGTACCTACCATCATTCTTGTCGCCTTCAACGCGATTATCGTCGCACACAATATTATATTATACTCCATAAATCACCATGATAATGTAATGTTTTTCGTTCTCGCAGACCTCAAGCTCGATAAGGTCGAGTGGCCAGCACGAACTTGGGTCCGAGATTGTGCTTAACGACCGTCTTCTATGGGGTTTCTTCGCGGAGCACACATATCCACCCGATGTGGTCACACGGCGTAATATTATATAATCGTAGCTCGTAAAACACAGAAGGCGCCATAAAACTGCTGGCAAACTTACCAGAGGTTTTTCCATTTTTTGTCGTCGCGTTTTATTTATTTATATTTTTTATATAATATTTATAACACGCGGTCCGACTGACGTATCATTTTACACGAATACAAACGCTATCATTACACGCACATGCATGTAGTGTTGATTGTTATATTGTATGCCTACCATATAATATAGAGTATATTATTTATTTTATTTAATATCACTAAAGATTACTAGGCCTCACTGAGTTTAAACTCGTGTGGAGGTCTAAGAGAGTTATCTTATGCACAACACATTTACATTTACATCTTTTTCTCCTCCTTAAATACCTACTCAGATACACGGGAAAAAATCAAAAACAGAAATTCAATGATATAAATTTGAACAGCATAAATAAACAAACAAATTATATGTATAAAAAGAAAAAAAAAAAAAAGCTAACAATGGTAGTGTAAAGCAAATTAATCATGATAGGTACTTCAATATTGTAGCATCGTATTCGTGGTGAAGCCAATGGGTGATGTATTTTTTGAAAATAGGAAGAGAAATATTAGCCACTTCTTTGGGCATTGTATTGTGTATCTGTGTTCCAACGAAATCATACATTTTACGACATCCAGCTTTTTTAGGAAATTTTAGTGAATAGTTATTAGTAGCATGTCTATAGTGTTGACTTTATGATTTATAGGGGATAATAGGTTATGATTTTTTAGGTAAATGGCACAGGTTTTTATATATAGTTTATTTATATTAAGTACATTAAATTCTTCATATAATTTTTTGTCGGATATCTCCATTTTTTGTTACAAGCAACTCTTATTATAGTATTTTGGCATTTTTGAAGTCGTAATAGTACATAATAGTATATAGTATAGTATATTATAGTATATAATATGAAAGGTGTGTGTTATTTTTTTCTATTTTCGTATTGCCGCAGGTTATTGAATAATCCATTTTGACAGTTTTGTCTCATCATATGATATACATACATATATATACTATATTATTATTTATTATATTAAATACGGAGCACCACGCATTAACCTTTTGATAAGGTATAATGCAGTGGTGGATATAGAATTTTATTTGGGGGGTGGCCCATTGTCTGTTTCCAAGTTTTACGACACAAATATTTGAAAACCGTCCAATTTATTAACCTAGATGCTAGGCCAAGTGGGGGCACCTCTATCCCCTTCTTAAATCCACCACTGGTATAAGGTAAACGATGTCGCTTCACGTTGAACTATTCCCACTCGACGTGTATGCGGATGTTAACGTTCGTTTATGGTCACATCGCGAGTGACCACAGTTAGGCTGGAACAGACTTTCGTTGACAGTGCGCACGACAGACTGCGCAGCTACTATTATATTATTACTGCGGGCGGCCTGGTATGGACGGCAAGAGATGTGCGAAATAAAAAAATAGATATAGGTTATAATATTATAGTACATGATGGAAATTTAGTGACTTGTGTCGTTTCGGACGAATAATGTTTGAAACATTATCTCTCGGCTTCCACCGATATGATGCCATCTAATAGTTTATTACAATATTATTATTTACTCTTCCGCGAACAAACGTTTATCGCGTGACGGTGGCGGAGGTTGCGTGTCGCCCGCCCGCTTCCTCCCGAGGAGATTTATGGCCGTCTGGTACTATTACTACCGTCGTTATTATTATTTTTTTTCCTCTTTTTTTCGGCCCCTTAACGGCCCTTTTTAAAATATTACGACGGCGGACGAGCCGTAAAAACATATTATTATTATTATATACATACGTCGTCGTAGACGTGGGGACGCGAGGGAATTGGAATCGACGCCGCGTGCTTTATACCGATAATTCCGTTTTTATGGTTACGATTGTTTTCGAATATTATAGCCTGTTCACGCACCGGGTTTCTCCGAGTTTCCGTCATATCCCCCCTCTCTTATTTTTATTGCCCTCGGCCCCGTTTGAAACTCAAATGGTCATAAAAACGTCTTAACGTGCGTATATACAGGGCGTTTCGATTGTGACCGAAGTGCGCACATTATACTACATATTATATATATATATACATATAATATCATTCGTATTATTGTGTATTTTTGATTTAATACCGTTCACTATTTCACTGGCTATATAATTGAGTCTTTTCGATTTTTCGACCACAATAATATACCTAATACCTACGTGTCAATTTTTATGTTGACACGATTTAAGACCGCGCACGTACTGGCACGAAAAACGTTGATAAACGAATCGTCTAGGGAGGTTGGCCGTTCGACCTGCAGGGTCGTTCCGATAGAGTGTGGTAAAATGTCATATGGGCTTGTGTAAAAGTGTGATATGTCAGGACAGTCGGGTAACAACGCTTGTGAATTGTGATTGCTTGACGTTACCCACATAGGGCATTGCTAAAAATCTTTTTCTTTATGAAATTCTTCCAACAGTACAATTTTATTTCGTTTCTGTAGTTTATAATTTATATTACATAAACCAATATTATTAGCCGATTTAATCGCATAGAACTTTTATCGGAATTATATTACAGTGTAATCCAAATATTATTTTTACTCAGTTTTTTACATTTGTTCCCACACAATTATAGGTACATGTTAAATGCATTTTTATACTTTTAGGGCAATTAAATCCGAGCCCTAATAATTATCAAGTGTTCAATATTTTATTTATTATTTATTCATAGTTAATTTTTTACTGTATAATAATGTCGTACACGTATGCAACTAATATATAGTTACCACAGTGTTAGCATTTTAATACCTATACTGAAGACAGCTATAAGTTACAACATTAACACCGATATCATGGGTTTGAATGACCTTAGTTCAATAATTTACTAACATTTTGCCAATCTCTGTGACTATTTTTTTTTTTTTTTTATCAAATCGAGTTATAATAATTAATTTGCCCCTGGTCCCAAAAAACTTTAGCATAGTAACTCTGCCCGTTTCTAACATAATAATATGTTCATTAAAAAAAAATTAAACTTTAAAAATATATTGAAGGTTACGTCTATTATACAGACATATATGTGGTGTATTGGATACCGGTAAGCCAACATACTGTGTAACTCGAGCTGTAGATTAGTCGTACTCGTACACATGTTGTACTCAAGTGCGTCGTACTCAAGTATCACTGAAGATATTTTTTCGAAAACATCACATCATAATTATTATTATTAATTATTAACGAGGAGATGCACGAGGCCGTCGCAATGATTATCTCGAGTGAAACGTCGCGGCCTGCCTGAAAACTAAAATATATAAAAATAATGATGCTGTCTCGCGGCGTGTAGATTTTTCGTTTACGTATTCGACGCGGCGAAAAAAAAGTTTGATAATCAAATTAACTCGTCACGTCGATGACGGTAATCGTGAAAACATCGGGGCCGAATTAGTTTTATCATAATATGTTGTTACTATACGTGACTGCGTATATTATGTTTGGCGTGTACACTTTTACGACAAGCGTAACAGCTGTGGACGTAATCCAATGTCACTGCAAATATTTACAACGCGCCTATTATCAATTAAATGATTTTCGCGTCAGTCGGTAAAATAACAGATAATATCAAATTTATGGCGCCACTGCCGCGTACGACTACGCGGTGTATCGTTTTCATTAACGGGGCGGAACGTTCGGCACATTTCGGCAATTCGTTCTAGGCTGCACACTTTCCAAAATAATAATATATTATCGTTGGTATACCATGATAATGGTATTACAAAAATGTACATTATTATGTTCGATTTCAGACGCGGAACAGTTGGTGACAGACATACAATTTTAAGTTGTGCACAAAAACGGTGAATTATACACAATCGGAGCGCACAAATTCGGCGGCGGCGGCGGCGGGGACGTCGAGTGGGTCAATTCGCTTTCAACGACGGCGCGTTATTTTGTTTGAACGGCACTGAGCGACATCCATTTCGTATGGCGCCACATAATATATTATTATTATTATTATTGACATGGCGAATACAGAATACAATAACATAGAGTAGCCAATCGGAAGAGCATATTATTATATTTTATGAGCATTCATTTAATGCCGAGAACGTTTTTGAAATAATTTGTTCGTATACTCACCATTATTATACGAGTAATAACGCTCATAAAGTCAATAGTCATACGAATCACAATAACCAGATATCATAATAATTACGATTGGATGTAGTTTTTAAAAAAAAAAAGTACACACGTATGTATTGTGTGTAACGGTTAAAACCGAAAAATAATATTGTTACCAAAAGACCGAGTATTTTATATAACTATCATAATTAGACGATTTTTAACGATGATGGTACCTATTATACATTAGATATACGGTGTAAAAATGTATTATCCCTAACAACACCTGGCTGTATGTGGGCGTTATGGTATATAACTATACTGTAGGTACCTACCTAAACCATCGATATACGAATAAACTAATAAGTCTTAAAAATGAGGTATTGTATTTGGTGAAAACGAACAGGTTCGATTATCTCAAATGGTGCAGCTCAAAGGTGTTAAAGGTGGGGCATTATTATGAAGAAAACTGTCGTAAGCCACTGCTCGTAGCAATAACTGCCTCGCAGTTCACTAAGTACACAACGGATTTATCGGTATCAGAAGTACGAGTCATTTAGTCGTTAAAAAAGGACTTCGCCGGGAAAGTAGTGTCATTATGATGGTTAACGATCTGCGATGTACTCGACAGCCTGAGCGACGAGTTCCAAGCCTTGTCGGAGTATCGAAAATGACCATGGGTCTATTCTCAAATTAATCGAATTCTGTTGTCAAACCGTCGACCACAGATTATTCGATAGTGACAGTAGTTATTCGCATATAATACTCAATCGCTTGTTCTGCCGTTTCGCGGACGATGGCGACGGCATTGCAGTCACACGCCGATTATAGGTACCTATACCTGGCTTGCCCGAATCGCAAGCTCTGTCGGCAACGACGTGATGATGCTAGTCCAGGAGGCCGATACTCAAAACTCGTGGTCGGGAATGGACGATCGATGACGAACATTAAATTATATAGTTGAAGAAAACCGCGGATGTCTAGAACTTTTAGAGGTTTAACGAATGACTGTTGATCCACAACATATTATCTACCTACAGCAGTTCATATTATAAAAATCCGTCTGTCGGGAATGACGCTTGGCGGGTGCACGAGTTGTTATGGAGGAACACTACCACCTCGTCATTTTTCGCCACCACAATTTCCACTCGGCCCTCCTCAAAGTCAGCGTATCCGCAGCCTCTTCTCGGTTCATCGCAGTGTCAACGGACCATCACATCTCCGACGGGCGAATCATAGCCTCCACTCCGATCACCAAATTTCTATTGCAACGACCAAACAGCCTGCATTCGACCATAGCCACCTCGCAGCCGATACTTAAAAAAAACCACAACCTTGACTGTACAACAACCGCAGCCTGTGCCCACCGCCAATGCTGTGTACCATGTGGTTTACTGAACCCCCTGATTACCGTGGAGTGCGGATAATTACTAATATTACTTCTCTATATATAGGTTTAATAGTAATTCGTGATGCGAATTGCTGATTCACGATCATTGGCGTGTATAGAACAGTACAGTTGAAAACTGTTTGATTCACTGTGTTTAAAAGTATATAATAATAATAATTTTCAAATACTAAAAAATTTATCATTGCGGGATATATTATAGAGATCACCGGTTTTATATACATATATCATAATATGAGTCATAATATTCTACCCACTTATATGATAAATATTATAAATCAACTTTTGTTCCAATATATATTTAAGTCCATTTATATAAAATTATCTTTGTTTTTAAAAACCTACAATTTTTTACAATAATTACGGACACTTTCAGAGACTGTTGTCAACATATTAATTAATACAATATACAATCAACATTTTTAAGATGATCATTATCCTGCTGGTTTTACTTGACTTTCCTCAATATACCTATATAATGCCATATTATTTTGTAACCTATAATATTAGGAGGGCGCTACTCCGCGACCATTCAAGCCATCACGATCGTTAAGTCATATATTATTTTATGATTTACGTATTGCACTCGGTAGTGATTATATATATATAGCTGTTAAAAAGTGGATTACAGTGATTACAATATTCACTACTGTGCGTTTTTCGAATTTCCCGACAGTACCTAATATTTTCATTTTATTATTATAATTCACCCGTTGCGCAATTCACGCTAGGCGTTGGTGCCGCCGCGGAGGACAGACAATAGAATCGTTGCTGTAGCAGCCGCGTTATTATTATTATTAGTATTTTTTTTTTTCAACGCCATTATTTATAATAACACGCTTTTGTCGTCATGTGTGTGTGTGTGTGTGTGTGTGTGTGTGTGTGCCGTTGACGTCGACCTGGCGCCAAACTATATTTTTTGTATTGTCATGAGGAAAAAAATCACTCTCTCGCGCCGCGCACACACACTCGCTTGTTCGTAAACCATATCATTATAATAATATGTGTACATCATATATATATTTTTATTTTATATTATTGTCGGTCGCGAGATTTCACACCATGTTATTATTACAGAGGTGCGTTTACCTTGTACCTATAAACCGCCCGTGCGCGCAAGTTACCTCAACGTGGGTAATATTTTGATTTTTGTGAGTGAATCCCGGTCGAACGGACAATTTTCAGTATATTTATTCTATTTTATCTGACAGTGTTATAGTTTATACCGGCAGTATAATGTGATTATTATAGAGCAAACGTATTAGTTATATTATGTACGTAAAATCAAAAATATTATTCAACGAGTTCGTTGAGTTTGTTAGATGAATACAATGAATAATTACGGTTTGAATTTTTAAATTTTACAATAAATAGTCGAAATAAAAATATAAATCAAACGACACATTACAAATCTTTAACATATGTCACATACAAAGGTCGCTATGGAGAAAGGACGCAAAAATAATGACTCATTTTAGAATTGAAAGGGACTTGAAATCCAATTTTTAAGTGCCACTCGGGACAATCGATCTCACTGTAGATTAGTCTATACACAATAAAAAACTAGGTGCTTACTACGTCTATATCCTTCCGATTTGCAACTAGAGCTAGGGGCCCGTCACATATAGGAGACGCGAGCTATTTCATTGGAAGCCAAATCACTCAAACCCGTTCTACAACAAAACGTCCAAACGCGTGTAACTAAATTGCCTTTTCAATTTGTCTAGTCAGTTTCCCTATTAAGCTAGATTGCAAGCTACTGACCTAAATTTAAAAAAAATCGATCTCACTAATGGACAATAAAGTCTCACAAGACGTATATTGCGTTATCAAACTCGCCACAGGTTTTGTTGTTTTAGAAATCATAGTACTTTCAAATTTCAATTGTGGCTTAGACACTTAGCTGTAAACGTACTCAGAACGAACATCAAGGCTTAAATCCTTGAAAATTCACAACTTCGTCAAAACATATATTTGGGAAATATGCCGTCATTATCGTAATATAAATATATAATTAAAAACTAAAATATTACCGAATTTCTATCGAAAAAGTTCGACGGATATGACGCGTATTTAATATAATACACGTAATAAAAAAGAAACCTATGCCGTGACGTCCGTGAAAAAAAAAAAACAAAAGCAGTATAATATATCATCGACAACAATACACCGTAAATCAAATTCAATATTCCATACGCATAGTAGGTATATTATTTATTTATTTATATAATATAATACAATTTTATTTATAAAATAATATACAACCAAAACACGCGCACAGCCTATGTTCAGTAAACAAAAATCATAAATAACAACGCCATGTTTTAAATCGATTAAAACATAGTTGATATATATATTCGTTTCCTTTACCATAATACACGTTTGTAAATATAATATGTATGTACATAGATAGTTGTGATCGTTCAAAGAGATAGCACTTGATTTGTTTTACGCTGCAGTTAAACTATTTCTACTCCAATATATTATTAATATGATTTCCACGTAGGGTTATAGAAGAAGAACATTATATTGTTTACGCTAATAATACCGTATATACCTATCTATATATATATGTAAAATGATTACCTACATACCTATCATAAGAATGTTTTATTATTTATTTGAACACCTGTTAGATTAATCCTATATATAGCTATACTAGTATACGTTTCAACGGGTTTAATTATTGCTTGACTGTTTTCTGTGTTATATAGTTATATTACCTTGTGTTGATGACTTGATGTAAACGGGCCTCGTCTGATTACCTTTTAGATTATTTAATAACAAATGTCATACATTGACATATTATATAATTTATAGTAGATACTTATATCTATAGTGTGTAAACGTTAATATTACACACAATATCTTAGTGCAGACCGCAGAGCCATGTAATTGAATTTCGTTTTTTTTTTCAATTAGCTAATATATACCTAGGTACCTTGTTACTTATAGTAGTTATAGTGATACACATGTCGTCTGTATTTTTATTTTTTACCCTTGATGCACATTTTCAATACACCTACCTACTATTATTTTTACTTAAATTTCAACCTACTGTTTAGACCGAATTTTTTTCAATATTTTTCCACAAATTTCAGTGGTTTAACAAAAAATGTGCCTATAGTTAGCACAATTTAAATGTATTTAATATTTTTCAGGAGAATTTGTTTTGTTACAATATGAAATTTTTTTTTAATTACCCATATAAATATTAGTACCTATACAATGCTGTAAGTTTTAACCTAACCTAACCTACTAATTGCGTGAAAACTTAGAGAGTATATGGAAATGTGTACTATAATTTATAACTATTTCTAGTTTAAAAGACAAAAATTTGTGAAAAGTTTTTGAGCGTCACGAGTCCTCAATATTATTGAGTACACAGTACCTATATTATGCATATAATTGTATACACATATTATAAATTTATTCAACTACCCGCATCCTATAAAAACTAATAAACATAATAATATTATACATTCATGATATCTATCTACATAATATTATTATTATATCAGATGGTAAATAACATGTTTTTGTGTTTCGTGTTTTCGAGTCAACGCGTAAATTATGCCGTAGCAAAACCGTTTTCAAATTTAGTTTTATAAATGATACACTCTCAGTATTTTATAAATATTATTCAGTGTTATATAACAACATGTATTATATAAGTTGTCAATTCGTTATTATTTTCAATATTTTATATTCATAAAATATCGATAACTTCTAGTGAGTCGGTTGTCTTCGTTCGTGCATACGTCAATAGACATAATGGTATACACAATTCCATTGTTTCGAAATGATAAGAACAGTTTATTATAATATTTTAGATTTAGCATAAGTATGTTATTTTAAAACCATTCTGTATGAACAAATACGATTTATAGTTGTGGCTGTGTACACAAGTAATATTATGGACAGCGTTTAAACTTTTAAACTTTTATTATGTACAATGTACCTACTATATAGGTACACTATAATATAATAATTAAAAAATATACTATCCAATTGTTAGTTACTCGTTTTTACAATTGCTGGTAATGTTATATACCTACTAATTAGTAATAACTGTAAAAAGTTTCTACAGACGCTTTTCAATTTTTTAAACACATTTGCTTTTTGCGTTTTATGATATTTCTTCGGCACTTGGTCATCATGCTCTCATAAAAAACTTGTGCACTATCCATTAAATATCTAACACGGTAGACTTTCAGACTAAAAAAAAAAAGTTCCAAGACGGACGTAGGTATTTTTTTATTGGTACTTCTAATCGTGTTCAGCTTGTATATACTGAGTTAACACATTCTAACACGTCATAATCATTACTTCCGAACCTTATACGATAACACCGCTTTGTTAACAATATTGACCTCTATAAACCTAGCTATATAGTACATATACGCAGCCAGTATATACTATACAAGGTGTTACGACGACGGTTATATAGTTATCAGTGTGTGCGGGCAATAAATACAAAATGGTAAAGCATGCGGTAGTTGTATCGCGAGCCATGTTTGTATATAGGTACCGTCGACCGGTAATGGAAATGTTAAATAAAAAAAAAAAAATACAAAAAAATTGTTTAATCGTTACACGTCGTGTGAAAACTTTACGAGATGTCGTTTGTCACACACGGCCATATATATATATAATATATATACAATTTGCAGCGAACACTATACCCGCACACACACACACACACACACACACACATTTATCATCGCGAAAAAACCACCTTTATACAATCCATCCAATTGCGTATGAAATTCAGATGAATTAAACGCGCGTGCGCGTTATTATAATAATAATATATTACGATGCTGCGATGACCAGACCCCGAGCGGGTTCTAATTGGCCAGTAGCGTGTTATCGTCCACCGATAAAATACAACACATTTAGCCATAATAATATATTATATGGCCACTATACCGGGACACGAGTTACGTCACATATAATATACTATACATACTATACTATACATATAACACACATATTATTATATAGTATATATTATACATACATATATTATTAATATTGCACAGAGGTCCGAACGGCCGCGGTTCGATGGAAATCTGTAAGTATATAAATTGTCGGTACGGTGGTGGTGGTGGTGGTGGTGGTGGTGGACTGCAGGAAAAGAGTATATACCTCGACCTTTTCAACCCGTCACATACATCATCCCGCGGTGGTGGCGGTGGACGTACAAATCCGGGAGGCGGCGGCGGCGTAAAACTCATTTTGATTTATGACCCAAAAAGCACAAACTCGCACACACAAAGATATAGATTTAATGTTCTGACCCTGGCGAAATATGATTTTCAGCGAGCGGAAACTGTCAGGTCGTTCATCAACCACACCGCCGGCTGGGTATCGATCGTCCACCGCCTGTAGGTATAAACCCCATTAAAGAGGCGAAAAGACCGTATTTTTATGCGTTATCCCTCATCCTCCCACCTTTCCTTAACACGCTGGCAATACACTTTGGTGTGATTTAATACCCGGGCCTACAAACACACACACACACACACACACACGTTCGTGTTTTTGAGGCTTTTGTACCGGAGGTAGTTGACACACATCATTAGTATACGACTATGCCATAGTCGGTTCGTCCTGCAAGGATCACGACTGCACTCGAGATAATATTGTTGATACTTCCGATGTGTCGCGGGCTGAGATAACGGAAATCCTATAAGTACGATTTTGGCAAACTATTAATAGATGTTGAATTATTTTAAGATAGGTATAATCCAAGATAAGAACTCAGTTTTTGGACACTATATAATTCAAACTTTTAATGGGCAATCAAATTGAAGATATCGCTTTCTGCCATAACATCCTTATTGATTCAAATCATTAATTTTCTCATCCAGTCATTCATATTATTATACAACCTTCATCATAATAATGTAACCGCTGTATTTACAATTATGGCTGTGACAACGACTCAAACTGTTCTAAAACTGCTCGACATAATGACATCCATTGATCGGGGCAAGAGTTGAAAATATTTCGTTATGGTATAAATGAGTAATGACATCTATACCGCGTATAGAGTAAAATAATTTAAAAAGAAAAATTACTTGAAATAAAAACTAAATGATATGTTATTATAAATTACAATATACGATAATACATGCAAGCTCAGCTAGGCAGAGACTTTAAAATCAATAAAATTATGCAATATTTAAAAAATTTGGAATCTTAATAATAATATGACTTCATATGATATATGGTATACTTATTGTACACATCTCTCATCAACCCATGTTGATGGCGTTGGCCCATGTTCAAGAAACTTTGGGGACGACGTAAATATTCTGATCTTATATTTTTCGTATCAGTGAAAATAATTTAGTAGTGTCGTGCAAAATATTATGTCAATGGTGCCCAAGCAAAAAAATTAAATATTAAAATACATAATTTTAACAGCAGGAAAATATGTTTATTCTTAACGCTTGTATATTATGTATACAGGTTATCACAAGTTAAGTTAATAAATCTAACACTGTATAATTAAACATGGTACGACTACTACACAGAAGTATAGAACAATGGGTATTTGTACGTGCACAACAAAACAACTATACAATACTACACAATACAATATTATGATAGTTTATAGCGTTTGGTATAAGCGTATAGCGTTTTCTTGGATACGTCGCCGAGGGCGTCGTCGGCCATCAGTAGAATACTGAACTCTAACGTGTTTTATACACTATATTATGATCTAGAAATATATAAGGTTATTTTTGATTTTGATTTCAGACACCTACTTGCAACTACCCACAGTCGGATTAAGTCAATTCTCGCCTCGGGACAGGAGGTATTTTTCCGATTATTGATTACCACTCAAAATATTTATGCTATAATAAAATAGAATACCTACCTGTATACAATTATTCAGAATTCTTCTACAAAACAAACACTTTTGGTTCATTACTGCATCTGTGATTTATAATAGTAAAAAATATAATATATTATAGATACGACTATATATTATTATACTTTACAATAGTATGCGCTTTTAAATAAATAATAAAAAAAAAAAACTGGCACCCGGGGGCCGGAGCACGCTCCGCTTCCTGCCCTTCAAATCCGGCCTTGCAGACATCGTACAATTTATCGCATAGAGGTACATAACATATGACGTATGAATCGTGGTGTATTATTATGACATATATATATATATAAAATATTAAAAGCTTTTCGAAATTGCGCGTGACACGACAACGTGTCGTTGCAGTCTGCTGCAGGTAGGTGTCACGTACAATATATTATTATATATATATATATATATATACAGGAACTCTGACGGGCGTTTGTGATTAAACGCGCGTGGAAACGGTCGGGAAATAGTCTTTTGTGGGGGGGGGGGGGGGGGCGTGCCCTTTGTGTTGTGCCGTGTCCGTGTTTCTCGGCGCGTGAACCGTGTCTCGTCCTGTCGCCTTTGACTATATATAGGAAACGAAACGCGACGTGTCGGGATCCAGGCACACTCGTCGCCGCCGGCGTTGCCCGCTCCTAAATAATAATATATAAATATAATAATAATAATAATACAATACACATCGAGTGTTTAATTGCGCCGCCCGAGCGTTTCGCTTCCACGAGACCGATCGGGCGTGAACGTCGCGTATTTCCGTACGATTAATATAATATATTACATATTATCGTCGCAACGGGAGTCGGACGACAGCGGTGGCCGGCAAAGGGCTCTGGTATTTGATATAATAATATAATTATTACTCGTGTGACACCGCACAGTGCTGTGCATTGCGTAACGCTTGCGACGATACTATATATATATATATATATATATATAAATTATTATTTTGTTTATAAGCTCGCACAAGCTGTTAATCGAGTTTGAAATACGCTTTTGTGTTAAGACGACTCGACGATTCCGGTGTGTGTGTGTGTGTGTAAAATCGCCGTTAACGACGCGGATCGAGTCGGCTTTTACCATACACACGTTGTCACGGCTAATCGTCACAGATAATCAACCGCCACTGCCGCTCCATATTATGCAGTCGACCGTAACGTTTTCGGACGCCGAAGAGACCGTTCGCCGTCCGGGAAGGGTGTTTCCGGCAGTGAATGGGGCGGCGAACGGTCCCCGAATCCGGCGTGCTTCCGAGTTTATAATATACGTTAATAATAATAATATAGTGTGTGTACCGCGTACGGTAATATTATATTATTTATACAGGTAGGTACAATGATAGTAATATTATTGTCTCGGCCGTAACGATACATACAATAACAATTATAAATGACCTCGCGGCGCGCACACGCTCACGTGTACAAAGGAAACGGGCGGGCTGCCGAGTGATTGATGACTGCAGCGCAGCGTGTCCAAACGATTTCTGGACGAAAACCGTGCGTACGATGAATATCGGAATGGGAGAAAACGACCGCGAGAGGAGGTCTCCACAAAAGCGAAACGCAATAATGATAATATTATATATTTATTTTTTTCCGTTACCACGTAATAATAATATTATTATTATGCTACTTTGACTGCACACATAAATCGAAATAATCGCGTGTTTATATTAAACGAGTTTCGTCGAGCGGTAGACGCGTCGAAAACGAAAACTCCAGCAGCGATCGTTTACCACTATCGCACGCGACCGTCGTCGTCGCCGCCGCCGCCGAGACATTTTTCCGACGATAACCGTGGTAGTAGTTATGACAATCCACCGCTGCAGTAGGTCATCAATGATGTCATCTGCATCTCGTTCCGGCGATTCCTGTCAGAAATATCAGCTGGTAGAAGTCGATTGTTGCTGGTTGCACGGTCGTCGGGTCGGGTGCTTGTCGATGGTCGCGAATTGGCTGTGGCGGGCCGTCTGCTGCCAACGGAAAGTCTGCAGACCACAGATCCGATTCCCCGAGAACCTTTTAGTTTCCGTGGTGCACGACCGCGATGTGGTCGTCGCAGTCCTGAAAGAGTCTACTCGTGCCGAACTCGTGCATCAATGGTAAGTTACGAACCAGTGGCTGCTGCGGAAGCAACACGTCCTAAATCAGTGGCGGCGACCGGGCGGCCGTGTTAAGTTCCACCGGAATATCGTCACAAATTCAAGTATTTTCAGTCCGTACATCGGCGTTAAATGTCGGTCCTCGTTATTTTTTATGTTATTATATTATTATTTGTATATTATACCACGGTACTCGTTACTGCATAAACTATAGTTGGTGTTGAAATACGATGTAATTTTTATTTTCACAGTAAAATATAATATACTACTTGACATTTTGACATTATTACCGATCAACGCGTCAAAATCAAAACAAAATACACCATACCAAAACCAAATAGTGTTTAAAGTTTAAATCGTAACACGTAATGTGAATTCGAAACGGTGACGAATGTCACGCGTGGCAACTTATCGTGGTCAGTTAACCAAACAATGAAGCAACGATATTATACATTATATATTTTACCAACGTAATATACATTTTAATGAAGTAGAGGTAAAATCACTAACAATAATTTACGATGTACCTAATTGTGTTTTTTTTATCTGAAATAGCGCGTAATGTATGATGTTTTTATTATATCTATCCATTTAAAATGTAATAATATGTTAATAAATAAATTACGGATGAGTTCGTAACTTGGTTAATAAAGATTAGAATACCTATAAAAATGTGTCTACTTCGATTAGTTCGATTGTTATATTCTCGAGTATTTGATCATAATAGAGACTTCAGACTATAGTATCATCACAATAAAGGTATAATATAATAATATATTAACATATTTTACAGGATAAGCATATAATGTATATGCTATATACGTGTAGGTAAATATTATTTACGTGTGTACGTTTAAATTCGTCGCGCATAAATCACACGACCAACCATCAACGATAACGCAGTTTTGTTCATGTGCACGTTATACAAAGGTAAAAAAAAAAAAAAAGTACATTGTATATGTTATTATTATATCACCAACTATTATTCTTCCGTAATACCGAGCCGGTCCGGCATAATATTAAAACGTTGTTGTCGGGGGGGTTGTGTGGAAGAGCGACGACGACTATACGACGACGACGAAGACAAAATAATTCATAAAAGATTGTGGCAGATAAACGTTTCGCGATTGCATTCGAATCCCCCGGTGTGTTGTGCTGCGCACCCGTCAGCTGTCATAATTTTTATTTTCGGTTTTTATTATTATTATTTTTTTTTTTACCATTCGCCTGATAATGTCACCGATATTTTAACACGCCCTTTCGGGTCTCCGACGTACACACTACACACAACAGTGGCGTCGACGACAATAGCGGCTGCGGCGACGACGACCCCTTTTTGGATGGCTCTTGTTTGCGGTCTGTCGTTTCACGGGGTTACGACCGAGCGACGGGCCGCGTGTTAAACGGCTAATATTGTAATGACTCAAAGGCACGCCACCCCATTCATCACCTGCCGCCGTCACTGGAGACTGGAGCGTACTTATACACACATCACTTCGCATTTACGTGCGTTCTACCTATATTAAATAGTATTATGTGCGTTTTAATATTTAAAATAAAAACCGTGGAGGTGACGACTGCGGTTCCGGCCGCGTACCTATAGCTATTTGGTTTTTGCGTGGCACACGCACATTTCACGATCGAACGGAATCGTAACGACAATTATACAATAATAATGTGCATTTGTGCTACAACCATACCACCCTATCACGGCCCACGGGTATAACGATACATGGTTTAGTGAATAATATAAGGTCAGCGAAATTAAAAAAAAACTAATAAAACTCGAAATTTTCTTATGTTCGCCAATCCGATGGTGGCATTTGGTCAATGTTTCACATCACTGCTGAATATCAATATAATTATATGATATCACATAATATAGTACACGATGTCCACGTTTTTTGTTAATAATTATATCACCATGCATAGAAATCTGTCACATTCTTTTTTCTCTTGGTGATCTTGTTACAAAATATAGACGTTACTTCAGTTGACTAGGTTGTTGAAATTATAGAAGCCGTTATCGTATTTGTGTGTATATTTTTGAATACTGAATATTATCATATGGATAACGATTGGATAACGCTTTCACTGTATCTATTTACACACATTCATGCTGAGTTAAGACTTGTATACCTACAAGTACTGGTAAGCTACATGACGATTTATTGACAGTTGTATAGTGTTAAGATCTGAATACACTGAATGCACATTATATTGTTATTATCACGTAGTATGACAATATATTAATATAGGTTCATAATCGAGTGTAAGCTTTAGATGTATTTTATCTTAATTAAATTAAATGTATTAATCAATGCTTTGGCACACATTACGATTAGTCATTACAGTAAATAACTAAATTTGCGTAATTTTTATCTATTTTTTGATCAAATCAATTCCAAAATGGTGGAATTAGAAATACGTAATATATTTTACCGAGCTATAACGTTTGGTCTGTTTAATAATTATTACTTCGCTATTTCCATTGAAAATAAAATATGCTTTCATATTATACAATATAATTTATAGTGGCCTTAGTGAGACTATATAGAGCACTGTGCAATAATAATATATTATTAAAAACACTAAAAAATGTCATTACTATTGTAGCTCGATAAGTACGCCGTATACAGCGTCTGTAATAAATTTGTTGATAACCAAAAATTCTTTAGGAATGTAAAGCTATAATATTAGTTTAAGTTTTAACTATTTGTTCTTTTTTTTCCACTTTGTATTTTATTTCAAACCATTGCAAATCGTAAAATAATAACTGATTTGTTATTATTGTACCTATATATACATTATCCACTAACAAAAAAAAAAAGTTTGAGCGTTATGCAAACATACTAATAATTTCAAACGAAATGAACAATTATTAATGCATAATCAGTTTAACAGATCATAACGAATCGATTTAAAAGCAACTCCGTGTAAGACTAGGTACAATTAATGTACAATTATACATTATTTTTTCTGCAGACAGGGTCAGGTCAATAATATTATTTATAATAATATGTAACACGATTTGAAACATGTCCACAGGCCAAGATTAATTTCACTTTTATTACACCTACCTGTGACGACGTTACGACTGTAATAATTATAATTTATAATAACTAAATATGACAGTAAATACAACAGTCATTTAGTGTAAGAGGCGAGCGTTATGGAGGTCCGTGTTGTTGTTTAAATTATTTTGTATAAATATAATAGTCTTACAGAAATATGATAAATTGATAAATATTATATTATTACGTTGGATTGTAAGAACTAGAGATGAATCAATTTTCAAACATGATACATCATGTTTAAAAACTCGATCACGTAGATAAAATATAAAGTACGCCCACGTCAAAATTAATATAAATAGGTATGTCATTATTTTTTTTTTTCTAAAACAATTTCAGGGACGCGGAAATAGGCAATTAAATTATGTCGTCCGCCGCGCCGCAGACATTGAAATCGTTGAAACATATATGTACTATAATAAACTACGTTAAACGATTGTATTGCAGTTCATAATTTGTGTATGTCGAAATTTAATAATTGTTTGTTTACAATATTTTTAGGATTTAATGCTACTCAAACAGTTGACAACATTCAGTCAAGGTAGTAGGGATTATATATTTATGAATAGAACATTACGGTGCGAGTACTTTACCTAATATAATATTATGTCCAACAACTATAATATCATTGTAACGACGTTAAAAGCTCATTAATTCGATATAACATAATAATATCGCTTTTCTTATATTGTTGATATTTACAACGCTATAATTATTTTTCTTAGTAGAAAATTTTAATTTGTTGCTGTTTTAAAACCCATGAGTCGAATGCTGATTTATTTGTTACATAATAATATTTTTATAAATGACTAAACTAAGTGTGGGTAAGTGGCTAAGAGTCGCCAACATGACGTAGATACAAAATATTTCAATTTTAGTTTATCGATGTTTAATGATTTATTGCATAATATGAAGTAGATACCTAAATTTTGTAGTTTGAGTTATTCGACGATTTTATTTAGATACGTTACTATTCTGTCTTGAAAATGAAAATTTGGTTGGTTAGAATTTATTCAATGATAAAATATAATATCCAACTAATATTGTGATATTTTGCCAGGTATGGTTATTTGGGATACCTATATGTATTTCAGAGCTCTTAAATCTTAAACTAAAAACCATTAAAAATTTGAAGTTATCGCAATTAATACCTAGGTTTTATATAGTGACTATAATTTATTTATATTTTACTTCGCGTATTGATTCAATCAAATAATAATTATCATTTAATTTACAATGACAAATCGATGTCAAATGTTTGCCAAGTATTTTTTCTACTGTAAAATTTAATTTGGTATATGTTATGATATACATACCTATATATATATTTATATATGAATGTATATATATTTATCACTAAATAAGTAAAAGAATAAAATATGCAATGCATTTCAGTGTAATTCAATTTGCATAAATATAAAATATAATATATTTGATTATACTGTATACCTCGACCTACGTGCATAAATAATGTATTAAATCGGTTTTAAAGCTTGCTATTTCTTTCACTATTTTGTCGGGCAATAACCATTACTCATTTAATGTGGAAACTGAAAATACAATATTTGTCTTACATAATAAATAATTGAGTATATACGAATGCATATAGTCAAATCATTTACTATTATTTACTATTATAGTGGGTGGATAAATTATTAGAAAAGAAATATTGATAGTTTTACAACATAAAATACCTACCTAAGTGCTAACAGATAAAACATAATATTTTTACTATAAATTATGAGTATTGCGCGTGGAATTTTTTTTACTCCTTATGACTGCTAACAATGTATTATAACAATTTGTTGTATTTGTTGTTTTAGCATAAATTGAATCCTTAAATAGGCAGTTTAAACGTTTAAAGAATTGTTACATTTTATAATACGGCAGGTCCCTCTACTCCCTATAACAATAAATGACTACAATTATTATAATTACTCTGAATTATTTTGATCAAAAACTTGCAACTATAGTTATACTGCTACATAAGGTTTTTAGTTTCCAATTTCCCTGTGAAATTTATTGAACTATCGTCATGATTTTAACAGGTTGTAAACGAGTTCATATACAATTCAACGAGCATCTGAACAAATTTATAAACATATTATACATACATATATATATATATATATATATATAGAGAGAGAGAGAGAGAGAGAGAGAGATGTTACGTTCGTCCAGACCAACGTATCTCGTGCACGCGTACCTAATCAAATGCGCGTGTAGACTGTACATCGACCTGCAAGTGGCGAATTACTTTTTGTTAGACAAATAAGTATATTATTATCAGGTTGACTTATTTCTACCGGAGGCGGCGTATTAAATCTGTAGTCGGTATGTACACACCCTACTCGTACGGGCACATATTATAGTATATTATAATATAATGACGTAGGTATATATTATAATAATATTATACACGCGTATATACGAGATAAATCAACAGCTCGACCGAGAATATTATACCACGTGTGTGTGTGTGTGTGTGTGCACAATGCACACGACAGAACCAAATTTAATTCAAACAATGTGACTTCGTCAACACAGAGATTGCGGTCGTGTAACGCGGCCGAGAGGATCAGAGTTGGCGGTAAACCACTATAATATCTGCACTGCAGGATTTATAATAGCTGCGAGCTGTATAACTATAATATATGCTGCCGTTGTAATCGTCGCACATGTAGGTACGTATTTAACTGTTGAAACTATATACTAATATTATGTATGCGAATAAGTGATATCCTTTCAGTTTATACGTTCATCCAGGCCCGTATTTAGATCTTCACATGACTATACAGAACTTTACACTTGTACAACAAAAATTAAAACTAAAACCGAGTTGATTGAATACTTTCAAAATACAATAGCACGATTTTATTTTGTTTTATTATTAGTTGAAAATATGAAACTGCAGGCAGGACAGCCCCCCACGCTAAGTTCAGCCGCTGGCGTCATTCTTGACAAAGCATTGTTGTGCATTAACTTTATATGTTAATTTATATTTTTATTTTATATACATTATATTTTGTGTGATCCAGTTTGGAATTACACTCGCATAAAAACAACACAATAGTTTCGTAACGTAATACGCATTTTTCTTTATTTTACTACTAAGTAATATGAACCCCGTGTAATAAACTTACGTACTATTCAGGACTATACTCGGATTGCTCTGTACGAAAATTCGCTGACCTATAATCTATGTACGAAGTTCCGCTATAACACTGTCTTGACTACTAGTATACATATATTTAATATATTATAATATTATCTGTCGCAGTAAAACCCTAACAATAGATAACCCATATTATTTATTTTCGAATAAGTTTATGATTGTACGCAATACGTCATGGGATCTTATAGTTGTGCTGTATATTCCACGAGAATATGGTTTTGAACGGCGTCAGTGATAATAAAAACGAAAATTGAATTTGGCTCGTTTTTCAATACACAACCTTTTAGTTTTTACTCACACGACACACACATCATAATGTACGTACCTAAATAATATGTATATAGGTATTGTGTTTAGACGTTTGGTTGGGCATCGCACAGTCTGCGTCGCGTCTTATATTATATATTATGATAATATTCTATCGCGTGAAATTCACATGAAATGCACGAAGCGGGGTCGTCACGTGGAGTGACGGAAAGAGAAATGGGGAAAAAATATACTTTGAAAATGAAAACACAAAATTAAAGGCGATTCCTCCAGTAAAACGGGTCCTGGCGCGCTGTCACATCAAACGCGATACGCGCTTTGGAGTGGCGCTAATTTCCCTACCCGCGCCGCCGACAGACCCGTCGCGTTCACTTGCCCCGCGGGCTTGTCGTCGTTATTATTAGCAATCCTTTTAGCGTCAGTTGTCCGAACAGCTTTTCGGTCCGTCACGCAATACACACACACACACACACACACACACACACGCACAACCACGCAAACACGTGTTTTCTGGCTTAATGGGCTCCGCCGGAAAAACGCGCAACAGTACGTCGGTGCTCAGGTTGCAAACGTCAACACGACGGGCCGGATGGACGAGGTGTGTTTCGAAAAGCCCGGTAAAAATTGTAATAATAATAAATAATAATGATATACTTGACGCTGTCACCGACGTGTGTAACACGATCTAGTTTGCACACATGCCGTTATAGAGGAGACCAGGTTGACCATTATGTTGTGACGAGGTTTCTGTAAAACATGTTCTGAGGTTCTGCTGCGGAGATTTATATTTGTTTTTGTTCAATTGTGACTCGACAAACGCAGAAAACTCAATAGAGACTGAAAATACTTGTCAGACCTATGTCTTCGGGTAAAACCAAAGGTAACTTTAAATGCTCCATACGGTCAAAACTCGTACGATCTTACAACCCTACTCCTCTGATCGTTGTGGAGATTTGTGTGTAGTTATATAATATTTAGGAACAACAACGCTTGATTGCGAGTTTGGCTAATTTAAAATTGTATTTTATTAGAGTACCTATTTCGCACCTAGGTCAAAATACTTTAATTTGGGCCTATTTTATTATTTTTAAATTAATATCATATTTGTATAGAAAAGACAATGGTTATTAATATGATTATAAACTATCTGCACATCACATAATAATAATAAAAATAATGAATAATTATACACTTACCAAATACAATATTAATGAAGTGAATTATATATTTAAGTATTTAAATTATATTCATATTTTATAAAGAGTAAAGACAAACTTTTAATAAATTATTAATTACTATTAATTATATTCAACGTTATAATATTACCTAACAGAATATTTTGCTTGATTAATATAGAACTCATTGATTTTTGACTTGACATATTGATATTTATTCTTATAATTTGAATATCAACCTCAACTCAATTACAAAGTACCTACATGTATTATAAATTCAAATTTTTTTTTCCAAACCTCGATTTCTAATAAATTAACATTTTAATTATTGGCTTACATACAATAAATTTAAGTGGTTCTATTACAATTTACAACAATTTTATACTTTTATTTGTTTTTCAATACATTTTAAAAATGTGTGTATGTGTGTATAGTAAATTGATAATTGTAAAAAAGTGAAATACGAAAATGTATGTTTTGTACGTAGTCTTATCATTTAGCCTGTCGTCGAGTGATCTTTGGAAATCATTATCCCGTCTATATAAATCCGCGTATTGGAAATGCCTGGCATGAGTAGCATAGTACGCTAATGCTGATAAACCTCTAAATTGAGCGAGTTGGGGTGAAAATAAATTGTATCGAGCTATTTCAAATTGAAATATATATTGCATATTATATAAAATATTATGTCAGAGGCCAGCACGTGTCCCAATTATTATTCAACCCGGTATAGTACCTACAGCTGTAGTCTATGGAGCAACGATTCAATACAATTATTAGGTATATAAATTATTAAAAGTATTATCTGTGTAGGTATGTATTTTTGTTATTGTACCCTAGGTATTAAAACATAATATATCATTAAATTGGTATATGAAACATATATAAATACTGAAAAAAAAAATGAAACCCGTGACGAATCGTTTATGCGCCCTTGGCTGTGCGTGTGCGTGTGTACATTATATTTTATCGATTTACGAAACGACAAACTCATTTCGCGTTAGGTTGTATATATTTTTCTAATTTATTTATTATTACCGTTTACCACATGTTATACGCATTTTGCAGTCAACTTTTAAAAACTATATATTATATAGTTATTGTTATTTAGCAATAAATAATGATTGCTTCCACGGAATAAAACATCGTAAATTTCCATACGTAATATATTATAATAATATATGCTGTTATTGTGGCTCTGTGTATTATAGTCCACATCTACTGTTGAAAACGAAAAAGTTTGGAACCCCGTCAAAATACTATAGTTAGTTAACGGGGTCTATATTTTACCGTATACCATACAAAAAATTTATTTTTATTTTTTAAATAGTTTTTATAATATCTATTAAAAAATGTTCTTAAAAGGTGTCGAATTGAAGTAACTTCCGACTAATTACGGCTGAAATTACATTTTTTTTTTTGTTTTTATGAAAACGAATGAATAAGTAAAGATTTTAAGTTATAACTCGTAGAAAATGCGTTAGGTACCGAAATAATTAAGTTATCTTTATTTCCTATGTTATATTATTCCTCCCATACAACAGTACCGATAATATTATATGAGTTATGCAACTACAACAAAAATAGCACAAATTAAATAAAATCATAAAATTAGACTAGATTTCAGTCCAGACTCCAAATAACTCTATTTAATACCTAGTTAATGGTTATCAATTTATTATCAACATTAATCATTAATAACTACCAGAAAACGTACACATAACGTCATTAGCATATACAGTGGCATCGCTATATTATTAACTAGCCAGTGTAATATATATTTTAGTTACCTAGCACTTAGCATTAACTACTTGTATATTTATTTAGAATTAGATATTTAAAATTGTGAACAATTATGCGCCCACTTAATACTATTGCTAAGTGACAGTTCATGATTGATGATTGAACGTCTCACTCGTTATATACGTGTGCCTATGTATATACAAAAAAAAAATTGTGGAACCCAAGTAAAAAATACCAATTTTTCAATAATATTATGTATAGTATGTATTATTAATATGTAATAATTATACTTATCTATGAGTATACAGAAATACAACATAATTCATAAAAATACACCACTACTATACGTAAAGACCCTATCGTCGTTGACTTCGCGTCTACACGTTTCTTGTCCGTCAACCCGTTCCTTGAAGGGCCGGATTGGTTATAGGCGAGCTACCGAGAAAATCTCGATGTTCCGCTTAATGTTTGGGCCGGTCGTGTGAGTGTAAGGGATAATAAATTCACGTTTAAAATACGATTGGCCACCTATAAACTCGCAATAACTATAGACGTAATTGTGGGCCTCTCGATATATAAATGGGGCGCTTAGAAGTGAAAATCTTGACGGGCCGATACAAACCAACCCGGCCCTGGATTTCCTTGTCATGAAAATGTGCACGTGTATAATAGCTGATACTGCATTGACGGAAAAATAAAAGTAGAGATGGAATTTATGGTGTCAATTCTTTAAGGGATGTGGAGTACGCGTGTACGTGTTATAATATATTTCAGTCTACAGTAATTATTGTATGTGCCATGCATGTACGCGTGTACCTATACTTTCAAAACATCTGGAAGCCAATAAAGTTGGTCGGTCGTACCGGAACAAAATGCCAACACAAAAGTATACATACACATCCAAAAAGGTGTAGAAATCCGAATTGAGTTATGACCCGTTCCACGACGTCGACCGGATTTATCGCCCCGTTCGTAATTATTGGTCGTAAAAGTCAACCGTGTATATCGGTGCACCGACGACCAACGGACACCCGTATAACTGAATTATCATAAAATATACATAATAAACGCCGTAAACGAGCTTGGATAAGTATGGTTTTTTTTTTTTTTTTAACACAGTTTATAAATTTTTTTTACGACCCAATATATATACGGGAATAGTATCGTTTTTGTCCGTCGCCTCGGGTCGTTAAATTTCCAAAATGGGTTCGGCGTGTCTCTAACAGTTTCTACGTAATTATAATACACATCACGTTCGTATAATATGTACACACAGTCACACATACACACAAATTGGACGCGCTCGTACGATAGAAATTGAAAAAAAAAAGCAATAAAATAATAAACTTAAATATACATATGTATATTATGCATATATAGAATGATGTATACTCGCTAATAATTTATTTATTATTTTATCAATAGCTAAATCCTCATAGTAATAATAACCGTTCAAAATACACATGAAATCATAATTAACTGCAAAACACGTTTGCTTTGGTCATAAATAACAGACTTAAGGCCACTTTCCAATTTTTCCATGACATATAATTCACATCAATAATCCGGAACATAATATATTACACTTGCATGATGTGTATACAGTATATTATGTTTTTAACGTATAAAAGTGCTAATAATGTTGAAACCTAGGTAATTCGCTATTTCGAAACTGATAAAAACAAAAAAATCCATTTAAAACTCATTTGATAAATGATTGTAGTACTTAACCAGTACATAACTAACTAGCAATATAATTGCGTGCATAATGCAATTTTTCTGTTTATTAGCTATTTGTTTATAAATTAATAATTATAATCCACTTCAAGCTTTAAAAATAATATAATTTCCTGATGCTCAATTTTGAAATAACACATTAAGATGTTTCTCATATTTATTGATTTGAGTAGGTATGTGAAATTGTTCAAGTATTTAAATATATTGGACGGCGAACAAAGTTCTGAATTATTCGTATAAAACATAAAAATCTATAAAATACATATTTATATTTTATAAAATAATATAAAAATATATTACCCATATTAATATAATATGCTTAAGTCATATTATATAATATTTTAAGCTGCTGCAGGTTCGTAAATTATGTATACATTTAATAAATTCTGCGGACAAGGCATAAAATATATTTTAAAATAATATCATGACGATACACCAAACTAATGCACATATTTAATTGTAAATTATTGCAGTATTTTTTTTCTTCTAAATATTTCTTTTTTTTTCAAAATATATTCACATATTATCCATATATTAACGTCATTTATTATTCAAATACTTACACGTTTCGAAATAAATGAGTTCTAAAATGAATATTATCTGTAGACATTTTGTATCTTAAACCTCCTAAATATTTTATAGAAATATCATCCATGAACACCGTTTACGTTATAATACTGTAGGTACTAGCAAATAATCGATAATTAAGTATCCCACATATTGTTTGGCGTTGCCTTGTACCAATTTATTTTCTTGTTTATTTACTATTTAATGAAACATATGCAATAAGCCATTAAAACATTGTGTATTTAAAATATGTACCTACTATAATCATTCGCTTTCATAATACGATATGCAAATACGCTTAGGTTAATTTTAGACCCAATGTGTGTACTTCACATCACATATTATGAACGTCGTCTTTTCATATATATCTACAGGAAATGTCAATTTAAAAATGATCTATTTTATTTGAATATTTATCGCATTGCAACTACTGGGGTTCATTATTACTGTAAATTATTTACTCTAGGGACAAAAAAAAATAAAATAATAATTATAAATGTCAGAGTTATTAGGTACTACTATTTTTTTTTCTATTTGAATAATACAATGCAAAAAAATAATACGCAGTCGTACTATATATAGCTATATATATATAGCTAATAAAACAATAATGACACACGGTGTGATGTATAATATTATATGGTAATATAATAAGCGTTATATGGTACCGTTGTTGATTATTGTAATATTGTATGTCATTAAACTAATTTAGTGTAAATTTATTCACCGTAGGTCATCCAACAACAATTTTTGTTAAATGATCCGTATGCATTTTAAATTTGTTCGTATATTTTACAGTATAATATCGTCGGTTATATTTCGGTATACATGACGTATTAAAACCATAGAGTTTATAGCTATTATATTACTATATTAGTATAAGGTTTAAAAATTAAGATTACAGTAGCCAGCTAGAGGAACGCTATACGTGGGGTCCGTGGGGAGACGCTTTTGTCGAGACATGCGATCATAGTAAAATAACATTAAACTATTATAATAATAACTATTGTTTTATTGATTAAAGTTTAGGTGCATAACAGTTGCAACGACAACTGCGAAAAAAAGTCTATTCTGGATCATATTTCTAATGTTAATTCCAAAGTTTTGGATTTTTGATTAAATACATTTGTCTTTTTGTTATTGCCATCCATCATAAGTGCTACTAACTCTCGTCATAGTATATAGTATTTTCAAGCTGGATGAACTAAAAATAGCACAACAAATTTTAAACTAAGAAAAAAACAAACCACCTGTGTAAAATCCAAAATGTAAGTAAGATTGAATGAATATAATGCCTATACGTGTTATACGTGTGACGTGTGTATTAATTCAAATTTTAATGTCATTGTAATAATTCATTTTGAACTATATATAATTATATCGTACCTATCTATAGTAAAAAATTAAAAACAAATTAACATTGGATTAATTAATTATATAGATTTTAATAATAAATTCTATGTACAATACGGCAGTACATGTTTTTGCCCAAAATCAACCTTTTGGTTTTCACCCATATGACCTTTTTTACCCAAACTCAAAAAAGAGTGATTTGGTTTTCGACCATTTTTCGTAGTAAACGAAATACATATTAGTTACCACTGTCCACTAATGTCGTAAAAAAAACTTATATCAAATGTTATTATATAATTTTAATAAAAATGTCAATACAAAATCATCGTTTATATCGTGGCATAGTTAAAAATTAAGTTTAAACCGAAATTCATGTTAAAATTAGTTAAAAAAATTTCGAAAGAATCAACAAAATTCTATTAAATCCATATGCCATAACTTTGGACAAATAATTTGGATTTTTATTAATATACTAATATTTTTACTAAATTCTAAAAGATTAAATAACACTTTCAATAAAAAAAAATACAGTGGTAACTAAAATGTTTTTTGTTAACACTATGAATAATATTTCTTTGGGTGAAAACCAAAAGGTCGATTTTTGGCGAAAACAGTTCCACACCTTAATACATGTATATGTATATTAAATTTATAGTATAATATGTTTATCTATAATGTAAAGTAATATACACATAAAATAATAAAAATAATCGGTACATACTCTTATATGGGGTATATAGTTCTGTAGAAGTGCCACATTGTTTGAAACTTAAGACTTATAAGAGAGTTGTTATAGATAAAAATATTTATGAATCATTGATTATATGTATATTGTATATAATATTTATGTCGTTAAATATTATTTGAGACGCGTATGCAGCGTACACAATACTATATTACCTATATATTACAAATAACAATTTATCTCTCTCTACATAATATTATTGTATATATATAATAAATTACATATTATGATATGAGTTTATTTTACCAAACTACAACATTATTTTAATACAAATCGTTGGCAGTCGTATTGCCGATCGAACCAAAACAGTGCGCGTCTTTCCATAATAATAATATTATTGTAATAATACAAATGCTCACCGCTTTTGAGCAAAACTTTCGCACTGCACACCCGCTGTCAAAATGAAATACAAATCGGTTTTTGACACGGTCTTTATATAGTTTGACGTCGGGTCGTTTTAAACTTTTCATTTTTGACTTCATAATATAAATATGTATAATACACTATGTACAGCAATCCTGGGATTGCGGTCGTTTATAATAATATATTATATATATATAAGTAAATATAATATATAATACCTAGCTGTAAAGCGTTTTTTTTTCTATGCACACGGTTGGGAACTATAACGCAGACGTTTAATTCTATTTATTTTTTTTCTTTCTAAATTCGTTTTGGTCTAGTTGAACGAGCTTTTGATGGACAAATTCTACCATGGGGCTGCAGGAGGGAAACGTCTCGCGACATAATCGTTTGATAATAATATATTATAATATGCCTACGATGACGACGAGTTTAACGACCCAACTTTTAATAACTGTCGCTTTGGCACTGCGGGTTCGCGTGTGTAACGGGTATAAATAAGTAAAAAAAAATAAAAAAATAAAACATATATACACTGCATGAAATTATAATTACAATAATTACCATTAATCATTCAGCAAACTTGCTGCGCGCCGCCGCTACCGCCGGGACGCGATGACAATAAGACCAAGAGCCAAGAGGTAAAAAAAAACAATACGGGGCCAGGAACACAATGTACTGTAATTATACGTATATTCTATATAATACTATATATTATAATAACATTATAGTATTATAGCTCGCAGTATTATTATTCCGTGTGTTCGGTATATTATACGCATATAATAACATATTATATGCCATCGGTTGTGGCGCGAGGTAAACCTACGACGGTTATTCTTTTCATTGGTGTTTTTTATTCTTTTTTTTTTTTTAATTAGGTACGCCCTAGACATGTGATACATAACAGCTCTAGACGTAATGATCATTTTATTACGTCACAGTTGAAATCCCCGGATTGCAGCGGCATTGTGCGTGCGCGGTTGGAGATGTCCCAACCATGTCTTCGTCCCGTCGTCCGTCACGGTATAATGAAGCGGCGGCGGTTCTATCAAATTAGAAACTTTTCCCCAGCCACCCCCCATTTCTAAAACGGTTTAGTCAATCAATCATTGGTCTGCAAACGAACATTTCGCTTTTACAAAACGTGGTTACAAGTTTACAACCGCGGGTAGCAGTCGAACTATATTTAAAAAAAAAATGATTTTAAGGGAAGGTGACGGCTATATAGGGAAATGTAGGTACGTTTTTTTCGTTGTTTCAGTCAACAGATTAGATTAACACTTTTTTTTTACTCTACGAATGCACTCTATAAATTTTTATATTAATTATTTTATGAAAATAGCATAAAAAAACATTGTGTGTAACTAAAGATAGGTAGGTAAATATTTAAATTAGGTACTTAATTATTTTTTATAAATTATGATCCATTAATTATTAATTACATTATTACGAATATTAAAATATATATCAACTAAAATTATTACAATGTACAGAATACAGATAACCATTTCCAACAAAATATACGAAAATGAAATATGTTTTTTTTTCTCGCGTTATTTTCAAACTATTGTTGCACAAGTACATTAACAGTGAAAAGATTATCAATAATGTACCTACAACTTTTCAAACACTATTTTTTTGAAAAAAAATAGAAAATATACTGTAGGTACCTTATTTTTAGTGGATAATTTTGGATCGCTTCGAATTCTGACTTCAGGAATCTTATCATAACTATACTGGCTATATAATTATAGCCACTATACTTATTACTATACATTATGTAGAACGATGATGCATTTGTTCATAAAATTAATGAATTAATAACTAATACAGCACACTAACACTAACATTTAAGTAGCTACGAATGTTAAATTGTTTAATTTATTAAACAGTTTAATTGAATAACAAACATTAATAAAATATGTACATTAAAAAATCAAATATGAACTCCAATCAAAATGTCATTTTAAACAGGTGTTCTAATATAAATCGGAATTGATAAGTTTCAATATATGATAAATATCGAATCATGTTAATAAAAAATACACAACTTAATCTATAGAAATATCGCTATTTAACACATTCACAAATGAAAAGTAGTTATTTATAATTATAATAAGTATGATATTTTATTAATACTTTACTATTAGGTACCTACCTACCTAATTTGTATTTATGAACATATAAAAACAGTGATATTTCTATTATAGACCAAATTATGTAAGTGTTAGTAACATAATTTGATATTTATCTTAGTAGAACTTATCCATTTCAATTTTAGGTACTTACCTACTTAAAATTCCATTTTAATTGAGGTTCATATTTGTTTGATTACCTACTTAATTTTTAATTTCATTAATGTATTTAAGATAGGTACCTATGTAATCAATTGCAAAATGTTGTTTACTATTAAAGTATTGTACATAACTCATTACTTATGTTAACAGATGTATAATTATTAATTTTACTTTAATTTTTAAGTCAAGTGTTAACAATCACATAATACCATAATTTTATAATAGTAGGCAGGTAACCTACCTGTAAGGCTGTCCGTATAATGTAGTTATAGACTATTTAGTATACGAGTTGCCGTCTGTTGGTGTGATTGGTTTGAGTTGTGTGAGTATATACCTATATGACGCAAACCAACAGTAGCCACGCAGGCACAATCTGCCCGAGAAAACGACAAACGCGTTAAAAATTGTAGTGGTAATTATAAAAACAAATTCGTGATCATAAAAATACTAAATAGATATTATTATTATTATTCGCCAAACGCGTTGTAGGTATTCAACACGTACATTACCGAGCTGCACTCGACGGAATTGCTTTTAAAAATGAATTCACAAATATTTGTCGTAACCGACGCACCACTGTAGCTATTTTATAAATTATTATAGGTAAGTACATAACACTTATATATGTTGTATATATATAATATAATATATACGCGTATGTTCCATGTACATAATATATTAATATATTATTAATGTAATACATATTATAATATTGTTATATATCACCAAAAGTAATTTCCTATATTATGTAAACGAGTTCTATCATCACTACCGAGTATACATAACGATGAGAACATAACATTATTCGAAAGCTATACAGATGCAGGTACCTACCCATAACATATTGATATTATGATATGTACCTATGTTTTTTAACGTCACAGGATTAATGCCACCATAATAATATTGTATATACACGGGAAACACAATAACAATAATAATAATAATATTACAACGAGCTGTGAACCTGGTAATTTTCTACAGCAGCATTTATAGGTACACATATTATATTATTATGGGTAATAGCTGCACAACGCCTAGTATTGCAGCAGATTTGCTATTAAGCACAATGGGTTAATATTACGCCCGCGATAATAAAAGCGATAATAAAAATATCATATTATATCATATTGTATTAGGCACCAACTACTAACGTGGCTGCAGTTATGTACAGCAGCAGCAGCAGCAGCAGCAATTGGATACCGTAAAACGTTTGTACAATAATAATATTATTATTATCGCACACAATGCGCGCTCGGTGAAATTCGATTATTCTCGGGTCGGCGTTATACGGTTTGCTCCAAATTAAAAATAATAATATGAATATGCTACAATGCGCGATCCGATAATCGTCAAGAAAATCACGTATTATAAACGTTATTATGTTATTGTTATATTATTATTATATTATATTTTGATGTCGGCTAATCTGTATATACAGTGTTTGGGGGTTTTCAAATAATATAATAATAATTGTCAACAGCCCCGCGAGCGCGCGTGCAGGGTGTCGGAGCACAACAGTCGTCGTCGTCGTTTCGTGTCGTGTCGTGTTATTGGAGGTGTCAAACATCGCATGCGTTATAATATCTCGGTCTCGCACCCGCAAAGAGGGATGAGTGCTTTACAGTAGTTGACAGGTAGTAATTCAAAACCCCGTTGTGTGTGCAGAAAACTCGGCGCGCACGCACGTACACAAACACGCTCGCTGAGCCCCAACACACTGGGGTCTTTATCCGGGCATCCATCAACCGGGCTTATCTCGTACCGAGGATGACAGCTGCGAATTAATATCGGATTTCATCAATTACCATCTCTCGTTCGCACGGGGTTGCAGTAGTGGAGGGGATGGAATAACAGGTTACGTCGTCCAATGCATTATTCATATAATATTATCATTATTATTATTATTATTGTCGAAAGAGGGAAAAAAAACCAAAATATAGCGAAGGCGCAGGACTGTAAAAATGTTTTTGTACTCAAAATTGTACATGCGATGCGCGTGTAGTATTGTGTGTAGGTACTTACTGCTGATATAATTAGAGGTATCACGACGCGCTGCAGACGTTTCGACTTTCGTACGATGACATGAGATATGCGTACGTAATATTATGTATAATATGGGCAATTTGATTGGTGGTTCGATTTATAATTTGATATCAAAACGGTTGTATATTCTCCCCAAAATACCTAACTGAAGATTTTACACATTTATGAATTTTTTTTAGGGTTTTTTTGATATCAGGAAAATCTTATGAGAGTCTGGTATGGACCCCAGATTTAGCCCACTGTTTGCGTCTATGCTGTACACCCAGTGGCGTAGACATGATTTCTGAAAGGGGGGGAGGGGGGAAGATCAAAAAAAAAAAAAAACGACATATCTAAATGGGAGAGGAAAATTGGAAAATCTCCCACCCTCTCAAAACTTTTTACAAAGATAATAAAAAGCCAATGGGGGGATCTGACCCAACACGGCTCCCCCTTGTCTACGCCACTGTGTACACTTATATAGTCTATATAGCATGTCTCGTCTCGTCACTGCAGTACAAGTTTTTCGGCCGTGAGTCGTTATAATAAAGATGCCGTGTCTTGAATACGGTTATTCTAAATCCAAGTATTATGCATTTTATTAAGATATTTTATATATTGCCGGAAGATCGCGACATTTACCACCGAAGCTAGAACTGCTGCTAAACCATGCTTTGGACCGGATATAGGTTCTTATTCTGGTAGAAATCAAAAACCATTAATTTCGACTTTTACATTTACATAATATTATAATAATCAAGTGCACATGTTTTCAAACAGTTTCCCGCAGCCGACAATTTATGATGTCTATTCGATGTCGTAAAAAAAAAAAAAAATGGGCCGAGAATATTTCATTTATCCCGAGAAGGTACCCCCTGCAGATAAAATGATAAAATATTATATTGTTTCGCCCAAAGTCTATACATTATAATTTCGATTCGTCATGTGGCACGTCGGTTTCGCTTTACTCAATGGCCGATACAACTATAATAACAATAATATAATATAACATAATGATATACCTATACACGTCATTACACGATGAGACCCGCGGCCTGTCTGTAATACGTGTCGTTAATAACAGCAAACGTGTGAACGTGATGGGATGTTTTATTTTTATGACTCGTCACGGTCTCCCCCCCCCCCCCCCCGCGTGACGCGACCGAGCCCCAGAAACGTTATTTTCAACCTTATATTATTGGGTAGTTATGAGTACCTATAATGTATATTATTATGCTTTTCCGATATCCGGTTTCTTTTGCTTTACCACACGCCTTATCGATTTGTTGAACACTTTTATCCGCCTCGGTCCCAAATCGTGATAAATATGGTAGGAATTATAAATTGCATAGTTTTGCTGCTTTTTTTATATTTTAATATTATTATTTTACAAAAGTACGTGGTAATATTATGCACGTTAAATAAAAAAAGTGAATGCGGCTGGGTGCGTATAAAATGCACTTCTATGTATAATATATTATTCTGTATAGGTACTATTATTATTATTTTACCATTTTCAAACCATGACGCAGTGTTTTGTCGTTTTCCAACGCTCGCTAGCCAAAATGGGTTACTCGTTCAAATTACTTGGCACCGCTTCAGCTAGTTCGAGTCCTAGAATAATATTATAATATGTATATTGTATACGTTACCACGACCACGTGTACGCCGAGGGTCTACTGCGTGTTTCTAACCGTGGTTACTGCAGAATCGCTTGGCGGTGGGAAGCTAGGGACAAATATACGAGCAGATATTATGTACACGCTAAAACATCCCAGCACGGAGTTGAAAACACTTTCCAATCGATTTAACATTCCGACTTTGCGGTCGATTCGTTCTAACGAGATCATATCGAAAATTATTTGGTGGTATTTTGAAATCAGTCGGACAAAGTGTGGTGAGGGGGGGGGGGGGGTGTAAACTGCGTGCGCATTGTCGAAGGTGTTGAGTGAAAAAAGAAATTGCTGTACCACTCCGATCCACTATCGCCGTAATCACAATTCGCATCAAAAACACTGTCGCAATATTGTATAGTATTATCAATGAGTGTATTCATTTTATTATACTCACGCAGTGAAATTTGATACGACAGGTGGCGCCCGATTCAAGCAAAATGTATCTTTGTATTCAGTCGCGTAATGCGTCGTTTGTGCATACCATCTCTCGTAAGTTGAACTATAAAACGCTTCGGTCGTTTCGATCTATATCGGCTTGCGACAAATAACACCCTTTCCTCGGTATTTCACCTACTAAAATCTTCATAAAGGCCTAAAAATGCCTACTCCTAGTTAATCAAATACCCAAATTATATTTATCTAAATTTCATGCCAATTTAAACTCTTATGGTAATCCATTAATTAAACAATTATCACTTCCAGGTAATGTACATAGAAGACTACAAATATATATTGGTTTAAGCCCTAAAGACCTACTAAGATAAAAAATATCGAGACATTTGTTAACGTACCATGGTACTTGATATTTTTCCTCTGCAAGGAAAATCTATGGACCATAATTCATAAATATGTTTTGAGGCAAGGGACATTAGACTTTCTGTATGAATTATTTAAAAAAAATATCAATTACAAATAATTTAAAAATAAAATCAAAACATGTACATATTTATTGAATTCATTGTTTAATTATTGTACAATAAATTATTGAAATCGTTAAACTTAAGAGCGGTCTGAGATAAGAATAATATGAAACGTATTTCATTGTAGTTAGTATCGAAACCATCATATTGCTTGACATTTGATTTTATTACGTATCCAGGAAAATAAACCGATTTATGGATTTCATGTCGCTTAATATTAATTTAATTAATTGTTATTTTATTGTTGATTTGCGTTTCTAATTTCTTCTTTAGCAATAAACAAAGCATACAAAGCAATAATCTACATTTGGCCACACATTCGGTCAGGAAAAACAAGTTGTAGTCATCCCAAAAATATATTTTTGTTGATAAAAAAACAGTAATACCTACTTAAAAATGTGTGGTTGGGTGACCACAAATACCAGTGCCTGCCCACTAATAATATTTTCTTGTTATGGTATATAATAAGAATATGTGCTAGAACAAGTTTGAACATGAAAAAGGGTGAGGGAAGAAACCATCCAGTGATCGGACTTCCTTACTTATAAATAATAATATTATATCGTATCCACGAAATATATGAAATCCATAGTCGTGTTGATGGGCCGATGGGGCATGAGCTTGAATTCACTGCGAACTCAATTTAGATGGCAGACGACCAAAGTTCTGAAATAACACTTTTTCGAAAAATAAATCAACAACAATTATTTATGTGTACGATTGATATTTACGTCTTAAGTATATGACAGGAATCATGAAACTTCCCGTGAAATCGCATCTTATTCAACAAACACGTCGTATTTTCAAATAAATTAATAGCAGTATAATATAATCTTAACGGTAGTCATACATTTTTCGAGGCTACGATGATGGTATGAGCATAATATTTTATATTTTTGGGGAGCACATTTTTCGTCGGCTACACACGACCCTGCCATCCAAAGTCTGCCTGTCTCACAATAACCTCCATCCCTCTTTGTCCGGAGCGCCGTCAGTTATAATTACGAATCGATGTGTAGTTATGTGCATAATTATAATAATCGGTTGCGTGCGTGACAACGTCGTCGTGTGTGTGTGTGTGTATATATATATTATAAATTGTGTGCTTACACTCGCGGTGCATATAATATGTGCTCGGGCCGGAAAAGAGATGTATATAATAGGTATATATATATTATAGAGGAAAGGATTTTACGAAAGGGGGGGGGGGGTAGCCGCGCAGACAGCTATTATTGTTGCACGGGGGCGCAGGATATACCCGTGACTCACGGATCGGTGGACAGGAGAGGAGAAGGCGCGTCACTTTTGCCGACAGGCTTTTAGCAGGCGAGCGCGAGAGCATTTCGCCGGGTTTGACACACCGCGTAGTCGTTTACCATCGTAATTTTTTTCCAGTACCTATATACTGACGGAATTAAATTTCAAACGTACCTAGATACTAGTATACGGCATATGTGTGTAATAATATTATGTGTGTGTGTGAATGCGTGTACACGCTCTCGACTGGCGGAGCTTTTACATTTATGACCACTATGCACTATATATTATGATATTGTGTGTGTACATATACATTTTCTGACATAATTAAATTCTATATATTATTATGACTGCGGAGGATTAAACGACACGGCGGACTAGTACAAGTGAAAAATATAGTACTGTATATGTCAGACTGCAGCTGCGATAGTATAATATCATTTATTAAAAAATAAAATACCGGTGAAAAAATTATCGACCGTTTAATAATAATATGATATAAATGTAACTGCAGCGGGCGGGTATAGTGTATATACCTACATGTTTTATTTTTTAAATTATGGTCGCGGGGCCATAGGGCTGTGTCGCTGCAGGTTTCCGATATTGTTGTTGTGTGCGACCGTCAACTTCTCTGGTTTTGATTTTTGGATTTTTGGTTTTTTATTTTCGTTTAGCTTTCAGTGTTGATAAATCAATAAACTATATTATGTAACACTTTTGCACCGACTCCTGCTGTTACATATTATATTATATTCGTCACGCCTGCCATACTGCAACTGCATGTGCAAAATTGCTTTTAACGTTGAACATATCGAACACGTTTTGTTGGGAACTTTATTCCAAGTAGTAATTATTTTTTGAATCGATAAAATAACATAATGTCGTATTGGCAGCCGGTTACTTTTTTTTTTAAAGGTATAGGTGCCTACACTCAAAACGTGTAACATATACAAGTAAACATTCATTAGTGATTGTCAGTTGTAATATAAAAATAATGTATGCTAAACTAATGTTGTAAGCATATAATTAAAAATTAATAAATGCATATAAAATATATTTCAAAAGTTAGAAAATACATTAATAATGCATGCATTGATTACCTAATATTTTAAATTGGCCAATGATTTATGAACGTTTTAATTTGACAAACTCGATTTAAATTTTTTTTAAGTACCAACTTAGTACATACAGTAGCTTTTCGTATTTTTCCCCCTTATAATGAATACATTTAATTTACTAATACTTTGCATTTTATTAAAACCCAATGAATTAGTATTTTTAAACAGCTGTCGTCCACTTTGTACTGTAGTAGCTTTGTCTATGTCTTACACAGTTTCACACGAATAACATGGTAAATCTACGTAGGTACCTTCCTACCGGATTCTTTTGAAAATGTATTTATTGTTAATATTAGTGTACATATACATAATTTTAAGTATTTTCAACTCATTTTAAAATACAATTATGAAAAAAAAAACTGTTTGATCGAGCCCAGTTTATAGTATCCTCCAAAAACTCGATGTTATGTAATTTGTCTATGAATAGAGGCAACACGATAAGCAGATTTAGTCCTGTAACGTATTTTTAATATCCACATTATCATATAGTTTTCTTACTGTATTTGAAATAATTTACTGACGAACTAACAACGTAGGTACCTCTGGCTATAAGTACCAACCAATTAAATGACTTTAGATATTTTTGTTGGTTTTATTTTGATGACATTCGAAGGTCTAGTTTTTGTCATCCTTTCTAACAACCAAACGTTTCAATTGCCTTGAACAGCATAAGAAATAACGAAATAAAAAATAAAAAATGAAAAAACAAATAATTTATTGCACCTATTTCTAATCATTGTTTTGGATGTCAAATGTACTGCTTAGGTTTGATACACTTCACTAACGATTTAACGCTATAGGTTTTGATAGTCCTGTACATAATGTCAACAATTTGTACCGTCATCTTAACGATATCATTTTTAATTTCTTGTTTATTCAATTTTCAATAAATTATTATTCTCCTGTGCAAGTGACGCCGATAACGCAAGTGGAATAAATCTCTTGCATCTCTCGTGCTTTAAGTGAAAATTCGCAGTCACACCCGTAGCAGAGGAAGATTAAGCATTTTCGGTTTTTGATGGAAAAAAAAATAATAACTGCGTATATAAATTATATATATATATACTAAAAAAAACCAGAAATTATAGTACGTCATATTTTCTCATCCGTCGGGCTAATTTTGTTGACAGGGATTATGCGCTGCGCCCTCCCAGAGGCTGTTAATAAATCATATTTAACATTAATCACACTGCGAGACAACCCCAATTTTAATGGGATCGTCGGTACTTTACAACCACCTCCGCCCGTCCCCCTCCCGGAACATCATCACGGCCCGAACAATGTGCTTTGTAACGACTATACGATGATAGGGCCGTCTACACCCCACCGCATACGTATATAATACATATAAATATATATGTATATTATACAGTTTCGAATTTTAAACGAGCGCCACTTATCGCCGTGAAAAATTCAAAACAGTAAACAATTAAAATTCATCGATATTATATATTGTAATAATATTTAAATTTTAATCGGACAAGTGTACGAAATCGAGTGCAGGAAAATCGGTTGCAGTGGCTTCGCGTACAATCGTATACCATATCATGTATGCAACATTTTATACCTATAGGTACATTATATATATATATAAAATATAACATGATAATATTATAACTTATTAAATAATATATTAATCGTATATTACGTATAGTATGTATATAACAATACGGTCCAGCGTGATGAAGGCACTATATTATGTAGGTACTCTTTACTCCAATGCTTCGTTTCGCATGACCTATAATTCGAGGGGCTATCGGGGTTACGCAAAATTCGAATCGACAACGTCCATGTGCGCCGCGACCCGGAAGATATCTGGCCCGACGTGTGCGCCCGTCGTTTTTCGTTTGCTTTTCACGAGCCAATAAGTCCGAATAATAATACTATAATATATATGTGTGTGTGTGTGTGTGTGTGTGTGTGTGTGTGTGTGTGTGTGTGTGTGTGTGTGTGTGTGTGTGTGTGTGTGTGTGTGTGTGTGTGTGTGTGTGTGTGTGTGTGTGTTATATTTTAAATTATTGGCATGCGGTGCAGACCGAAAGAAGACGACGATGTGCTTTATATTATGTAGTCTTTTCGCGTTATATATAGTATATTATATTATATACAGTATAATACTATAATATTATATTATGATGTGCGCCGTGTGACTGAGACGCGCGTTTCGTTATACTTCCGATGAGTTTTTAACCTTCGACGAGATCAAAAAATTATCTAAAATTATTCATATATTGTATTATTATTTATTAATATACACACATGACGTGTAACTATAAATATTATTACATAATATTATATGTATGCCATAAAAATATCGCTTAGGTAAATATTAAATTTAAAATCTAAACTATATACACCTGCAGCAACTATTAGACTGGTGAGTTAAAATAACGTGTTATTGTTTGTCTATTATAAAAAAAATAGAACTATATCAAGTTAAAATATATAAATTAAAAACGACGTCTACCTACCACCCGATATAAGATTAAAAAAATGTCGAGCATTATATTTTTCTGCTGCCCTAGGCTATAGCTTAAGCAGCCGGTTATACGCCACTGTCAATTTATTATATGTTTTCTCGAGACGCATCGGATATATTGCGTGGCTCTTGACAGCCCTTATATTGCATACTATAAATTATCCTATAATTACGCAACATTAAGTACGTATATAATATGCTATAATAAATCGCGAATTTGCCACGAACTACCGAGTATATATTAGTTATTAGCAGGGCTCGGATTTAAAAGCACAGTTAATAACAAAAACGCATACAATTGTTTAAAAAAAGCAAAAAGAAGCATGACTAAAAATTAACTTGAACTAGGTATAAAATCGAATAAGAAAAATCTCAAAATGTATTTAAATTAAAAAAAGAATGTGTTTTGCTAGATTTGCAGTTGTGAAACTGACTCTATTGTCTGACAAAATGTTTTTATATATAGAAATCGAACGATTTTTATATTTCTTATTAATGAAATTAAAATTATTGTTATTCCTATTTAGTATAATAAACATATTAAAATACCGCAGCTGGAATGATTGCCAAAAAGCAATAAAAAAAAAAAAGAAGCCGATTAATCAAAAATAAATTGGTTTATTTGGAATCAGAATGGCATGAAACAAATTTATATTTAAAATTTGGATTTCTATCTCATATAAGATATAATCTGCAGGGCTTGAAATTGCACTAATATGCAATAAAAACGACGAAATAGCACACATTTTTATAATTTTTTTAAAAATGATTACTTTTTAATAATTATTTATAACATAAAAAGAAAAATATATAAAAAAATTATAAATTATAAATATTTTATTAAATTAAATTTCCACACAAATTTCAACCAACGGGGTAGTAGGTTTATATAGATATCTATATTAAAATAATAAAACTTTTTTTCTATACGTGTGCAGCAAATTAGTATATCCGATGACTGCAGATTATATAGGCAAAATTTTTTAAAAATATTTTGTAAAACAAAATTTTAATTTTGGCTAACGAATGGTGTAGTATTGAGTTAAAAACATTTTAATTACATTGTTCAATCATAAAATATAACCAATTTTAATTAAAAATTAGGTACTTATCTAAGATACGAAATAGCACGAACATCAAAAAATAAATTACAAAATATCCCAAAAAAAATTTTTAATTTAGATCCTCCATGTTATGATATGAAATATAATATACAAATGGTACAAAATCCGAACCCTGGTTATAACTTACAAGTTAAGAACTTAAGATAATACGTTATTTCGTATCAGATTCGTCATCGTTTCCATATGTTTCCCTGATGTATTAATATGTATTATATAGTTACGAGTTACGACAAATACTTGTGTAATTGTTCTATTATATTGTTGTAAATATGTTCTTCGAGAACTTGATTCTGTGGACCTTTTTAGATCGTATAAACATTTTGATCAGCATTTAAAATCACCAAGAAAACTGCACATATTATGTATATATAACATCAAATTTATATACCTATGATATTATATTATATTGAATAGGACGCATTCAAATCAAACCTTTTCGTATGTGTTTCTATATAATATATAGGTACGACTATTTAAGTATATACAGTATACATATACCTACCATGTACGATATACCTACTATAATTTCGACTAAAAAACACCAACTGTGTACGACGATTAAAATTGTTCACGTTCGAGAATACGATTTCAGAGCTTGTCTTAATCCGATTACAGGAGGGAACTAAAAAACATCACATTCGTTGAAAGAAATATCGAATATAAAAATCGAATATGGATAAGCCCCGCGTGCAACACAACATAATATAATGTATTTTATGTGAACATCATCGTATTATAGTATTGGCTTATAAACGACGTTATTACTATCAATGGTATATACCGGTGTTATTATACAAAATATATTTTATGATCGGATAAAGTATATGCGGATCGTCGCACAGGTTATCCGACTATTGTAATGCGTATACACTTTATATTGATTTCTTTTGCGGCGCGCCCGCTATGGCCGGAGACCTATAAAACGGTATCCGTGTAATCTACTCCCTTAGGTACCATCTATAGTTTCACACAACAGATGGCTTTTCCGCGCATTAGTCCACTCGGGCCAGTAAATTCTATGAACAGACCTCTCTTTAGAAGAAACGGTCGGTGGTCCGCGCATATATATATATATATCCGAATTCGAGCACATCCGTGACAGCCCGCCAGTTCGTCCGTTGAAACGAGCCCCCGAGGAAAACTTACTCAATGGGACGTGAAAGAGAGCAGAGAAAGATTTTTTCAGCGTTATTATTCGTAAAAAACCTTCCACCTCTGCAGCTCTTATAATGTTATCGCAGTGGGAACACCACCCCGTTCCACCGTCATATCTTATATAAGTGATTAAGCTCTGTGCCCGCGGAGTATAACTCCTGTAGTTATCGAAAATTGATACGGCGAACCGTCATGCGACGGCTAAAAATTAAATTAACGAACTGACCATTTGTGAAATATCAAATGATGGCGATAATACGGTATTACGGTAAACTGACATTAAATGACATGTTAAGCGCATATAGCCGCATAGGTATCCGCGTTCAATTTTAATTTACTTATCACACGTCATGACTCATGAAACAATATGGGTCTACTTAGAAACGGTTTATTTAAGTTATCACGTCACGTATATGGGTATTTATCCTTGCTCACAGTACATAATAATATTATGACCGTATACCCTGGGAATAATTAATTTTCAGCACACAAATATTTGTGGTACAATATATTATAGCCATGAACGTAACAAGTAATAATAATTATTATATTCATTTCCGTTAGAATATACTAATTAAATAAAAAAAAATCAGATTATACATACTTTTAATAACATGTTTTTGTTATAATTTATGACATAACAACACGCCAAAAACTATTTCATCCATGAACTAATTAAGACTATGTATTACACAAATACATGATATTATAATATGTATCCAAAATAGAATAATATTCCTTAATTATTATAAATTACAACAAATACCTTATGATTACCAATGAGTATATAGAACATAAATTTGTATGTTTCAACATTTATTTATTTAAAAAATAATATATAGGTACATGAGCAATGTATTATTATTTGTTTCATCCATAATGTCCGTAATTGAGCAAAATAATGATGACTTAAAACCCGTTGTACTTGAACGAAACCGTATAATACTTACCTACCTACTTAAATAATATAATTAATAATTAATGTTATATATACTAAATCATATTATATATTATTATATTTTAGGGATGTATAAATTATCGTCCGTTAGAAAAGGAAGAAAAAACTTGAAAAGCATATTAAATTGATATTAAATAATACGTTTTAAATATGAATAATAAACAAATGTATCTAATCATTGATTATTATGCAAATATAGAGTGGTCGGTGTGGGTATTATTACACGTATCGATTAAAATGTATGACAAAAACTAGGTAGTATCATACATTTAACATTATAAAATAAATCGTTTATAAGTTGTCATCTCAAAGAGTAACTTATCAGAATTTCATAAGTCCAGTCGTAACTCGCGTGGCACGTATTTTTAATTTATAGTGACCCTTGCAATGCGTGTAAAAATCTACTTTAATTTACAATTATTCAAGTAACGGATTTTAAATTCAGAAACTTATGGTGGAAAAAAATGTCATTATCCAAAATATGCGTTATTTATTCTAAGTGTCTGTGCGCTTGATATCGTTTGACATCCAATGACAATTAAGCCAGTGTCTGTTGCACCAACAGAGCCCCTCTCTCTAATGCGCCTACGGTTTGATAATTAATGCGACTTGTCAGCCACATCTGTCTGTCCTCCCCTCCGGCGTCTACGACGGGTGAAAAACGTCCGAATCAATATATTTTCGCACCCTCTAAACATCGTTGACGGATGGAAGACTCGGTGGATTGGAAATGTCGTATCTCTGAACGGATTTAAGACGGGTCAATTAGAGCGTATAGCACTTTTAAAATACGTATATAATTTATAATATGTATATAAATATAAGCATGGTGGTTTAGAGACAGACATTATTAAGAAAATACGTGTCACGAATTTGAACAGAACATGTGAAAAGTTAGCATGTGTCTTGCAGTCACTATATATTGACAGTATTTATGATTTTTTTTTTATTTTATATAATAAATTAAATACCTATTTAAATATAAACAATGAGTCGTTAAATTTGGACGTTTACAACTACCTAAACATCAAAAATATATTACAATATATTATTAGAGTCACAAATGCCTTATATAATAATAGAGCGTCACCACACTCGGTTAAAATAACAAATGCGGTGATAAATATTATATTGTAATTTATTATTTATGAAAATTAAATGTCGAGTATACTGTGATAATACTTTATTAATATAAAATAAATAGCAACCAAAAAACCCTGTACTTTATTAAGACCTCGCCGTCCGGGGGAGCATGTGTGCACTATCATAAAGGACAGCGAAAATAGTATATTATGTTTTAAACGCGAAAACAATGGGTAGCGAACAGACACGTACGCGACCAACATTCACGACTTCAACCTTTAAAAAAAACCCGTAAAAAACTTTTTTGACAGCTGTGTGTAAAATTACGATTTTGTTTATTTTTTTTTTTTCGTTTTCGAGTCGAACAAAAGCGCGAGTCGTATAATATATTATTTGAAAATAATTCAGGACGTCGTACTCGGTCATCCGCCGCCGTGCACGCAAATTTCGCTATGGGATTTGATGAACGAGCTACTCAACGTAATTGGCTGTTGCTGTCCGCCGCCGCCGCGTCACCCCTTTCTGCTTCCTTCCGACACGCGGGGAAATGCTTGTCTACCTCCCTGCCACGATGGGTTTTCTATACTCCCCCGCAGTGGCGACGATGAAATACGGTTCCCGCAGTGGCGGTGATGAAATACGGCTCCCGCATACTATTATGCCATTGGCAATTTATCATTTCTCATCTCTTCTCTCTCTCACTCTCTCTCTCTCTCAGTCTCTTCCTCTCACTCTCACGCCCTCTCCATCTATATCTCTCTCACTCTCTCTTACACCCTCTCTCTCACGCACTCTATCTATCTATCTATACATCTCTATCCATTGCTCTCTCTTTCCCCGCTGCCAATCCCGCACACGCGTGTATATTATGATATTCTCACTCACTCGCGACGTATCCACCGCCTACTCGTTGTGTGTGTGTCTGGTGTCACGTGTTTTTCACCTACACTCCGGCACACCCGCCGCCGGCCGTAGTTTGACAGCGACAAACGCTACTCGTGATTTATAACCGTTCCCATTGATATCACCTCATGAGCCGCCGCCGCCGCCGATTCTCCAGCCATTACCGGCTTATGCACGGTCGAGCGGTGTAGGTGTGGCGATGAAGGTGTGCAGACGACTGGGAGCAAGGGAAGGAAACGAAACGAATATATTTTATCAAAAGTCAAACGCACGGGTGGAGCTATAGGTTTAAAGTTAAAACGATTTTTGCGTCGATCAAGTTTCCCGAGCGCAATGTCCCCATCTCACACGGTAGCCTCTTCCGTTTTCGGTTTGCGCCATATTATCGTAATATTATTATACTCACGCACTGAACTTCACCGTGGATCTTGCGACGATAGATCGTCGTTTATTATAGTCATCGCGGGCCTGGACGTCGAGAGATCAAGAACGATTTCTATGGGGGACAGCGAGCGCTACTCATCGGGGCCGTGCAGACGATCTACACAGGCGACGTCATCGAAAAACGTCTGTTATATTTATTATTATATTTTATCGTTTGACGAACACTGCAGTTTTCGATTCGAGTTTTAGCCTTTTCGTATTATGCATTATGTGAGATATAGACTTTAAGCGTCATAGACGTGCAGTTTTTCGAACACTCGATTCCGCACAATCAGACACACAGCCTATGCATAATATAGGTACATGTATCTCGTTCAAAAATCTCGGTAGATGATATGTGATGATAATAATAATCTATAAGCCAACAACAGCTGATGGGAAACCCGAAACCGTTATAATCACGGTGTAAAAATGTTATCCATCTATGCGCAATAATAATATTATACATATGTATAAACTCTGAACCGAAAACATATTATTATAACTATAAGTAGGTAGGTAGGTAATAATACAACTTTATTAGGAATAGGCTTATAGGCCACAGCACATTTCCAAACTATACAGACCTATTATTACTGATTAGGTACCTATACTTATAATATTATAATATACCAATACCTATCAAATAATATCTACAAGAGGGGAAAATGTTTTTTTTTTTTGGTTTACAACTGATTGCACAATAACAATACTACTTAATCTAAACATTTTTAATGGGATTTTAAAAATCCCTCACAGTAAAATGGGAATTTGACAGTTTTTTTTCTCGCGTCGTACTATTGTACCAAATTATTATAATTATAACGTCAAATGATATATTATTATAATACAAAAATATGCTATATTATATAAAATAATAAGGTAGTTTATAAAACTTACAATTATATTATTTAGGTTAACGTAATGATTCATTTTTAAAACTGAATTATTATATTCCACCCAAGGGAATTAAAGTCATACAAAGTACATTCAAACATCGCAACAACAATAGGAAACCGAACAAAGCAATATGGTACAATATTTCTACAACGCCGCTCCTTTCTCTCATTGATCATCTCATTGAAGGTTAAAGGGTTTTCTATTGTTATACTTAATACATTTATATTCTAGTGAAGACCCAGTTTACATCATTTAAAATTCATTCCCGCAGTGTCTGTGAAAGCCGAAAGGGTAAAGTAATTTAATCGATATATTAGCGATTAATCTTCATACATAAAAAACGTGACTGAGCTATTTGAATTGAAACAATTAAAAACAAATAACATTATAAATCTGTACACACACAATGGTTTTAGAGACGCGCACTCTATTCAGTTTGAATAAATTTGTCGTCCGAATATAATTTTATGACCCAATTTTACAAATCCAAAACCGGTTGTGAAATTCGTTAATACGGTTTTTGTTTTTATTTAGTTCGAGATATTCAATGATTAAAATTTCAGTTAACATTAAAATCACTCAAATATAATCAAACAATATCAAGCGAACAACAACAATGCCGACTATAACGATTTATAACAGTTAATTAAAGCCGTCAATTGTTATTTCAATAAAAATAAAATAAAACAAAGTATAGGTATATATTATGTTCCGATGAGTATTACTTTTTTTTACGAAATTGGTTCAGTTTGCTGCGATTCGGTGAACAATGTCGAAATAAACATTTCGACAGTACCTCGTCGGTGTATCTGAAAATGGGATCGCAAAGTATTTAAACTTTATAATGTAGGTATCTGTTTCGATTACTAGACGTCTGGTAACTTAAATATTTTAATATACAATATTAACCGAATCAGTTTTCCACTATGTATATATTAATATACTAGCAGCAGTGGCAAAGTGGCGTGGAATGGTGAACGGGGTTTTATGATGCCTAAGTGTCATGTTGGAATTTTTTTTAGGGGGTGGGATGGTTGGATACATTATGGTAACCAATACCATAAAACAAAAATTAAAATATTTACAGTCACATAATAATTATACGCACTATATATATATTATATTAAATGTATAAAGAGTGGGTATAGATACTGAAATATTCAAATATATGCCGGGCATCATGGTTTATAAATGTTCACCACGCCACTGAGTCTAGCAGTATAATATACTATATATTAATAAACTAGCATATGGATATGACACTCTATGTATTATTAATATTATTGTTATTATATAAGCGTAAGTGCACTCGAGTCAGCATGTTGAATGACCGTCCGACAACCTATAGTACTTGAAGTGCATAATAATCGGCTTCCGAACGAGGAGCGGTGCAGTAAACGTAGAGGGAGAAAGAGAGTGAGAATAAAATGAAATAATATCATCCGGCTTGTGGTACAGCGATGCGACAACAAATAAACTGTAAGCTCGAATCCCTGTGAAGTACAAACGCAGCGTGTGTAGGTAGGTACTTTTAATAAAAAATATTTTATTATTATTACGTTTAATTAAAATACGAACATGTCAATTGGTTTTGCTGAATGTCACCGTCTCATATTTACGCGGATTTGACGAACAGTTGATGCGGGTCGTTATTATGTACATATTATAGGGAAAATTAGTGACGAGATGTTTAGCTAGCTAAGACGATATTCTTCAAGGACCTAACAATAAGATGGAAAAGACGGATATTACCATTACCATGCTGCCAACCGCGACGACACCGGTGCAACGTATACCTATTATAGGCAGTGGCGTATACATAACTTTTGTATGGGGGGGGGGGGGGATCAGTTGCAAACAAATTATTATGGAACAAAAATACCTAAACCTATATATGTGCACATTTAAATACCTAATAAATGATAAAACATATATATATTCAATACATTTTATTTTAAATTCTACAAGTAGTTATATGTAGTTATGACTTGTTCGTACAACTGACATAATATTTGTGGTTGATTTTTGTTTTTAGATAATAATATTTATTATTTAAGCTATTTTTAGCTATTTTTATATTTCTTTTTCTAATGTATAGGAAAATGTATTATTATACGCACGGACATGCGGGCGTCGTCTCCGCCGCGTTGATATCGGTGACGGTGGCGACTGGCGACGGCCCGTGGCTGGTCTGCCACATATTATTATCTTATAATAATTTATTATACTTGTATAATATATAATATACATATTATCAAATATCACATAATACGATTATATGAATATGAAATAAATATATGATTACTGATTAATATTAAGTAAATTATTTTTAATTAATTGTTGCATGTGTTAAAATAAAAATTTACAAAAAGTCCTTGCCATTTTTTTTTCTTGTAATTTCCTTACATTAAGTCATTAAGAACACTATTTTATAAAATTTAAAAAAAGGCCTATTGGGGGGGGGGATCTGACCCCCACATCCCCCCCTTGTATACGCCCCTGATTATAGGTATATGCATCAGGGTGCGCTCTCGCCCATAGACTCGATGGCATTCGCCGTACGCGCCTTTTGCTGATTCAGATACCACCACCTTAGCTAACCCAACTCGCCGTCGCTGACCGACTGCGTCTATCGTCCGGAGAAGCCGTCCAAGTCCCGAAATATATAATATGACGTACGTGTTATAAACGCAATTTTCTCACGCTAGAATTCGATCCGTTTCCTCGTCGTGTTTACACAGGCGTTAAATGACGGACAGATGTTTCCTCGTCAGGTCCTCTTGATGCGCTGCTTCAGGAAAGTATAATATAATAATACACACCGGACGAATGCACGAGGTCCAGCAGTGGTATTGTGTGTATGTTGTTTTTTCTTCATTTTTTCCCTCACTTTGCCGGTCATAATACGCGTGTTAGAATAGCTGACCGGTTTTTTTCCTCTCCGCATATATAGTTCGAGTAGGTAGGTACTCGTACAAAAAAAAAATAAAATAATAATAAATAAATAATATCCCCTCAGCCGTCAATATGGTTATACGTGGTATACGATGAGACGCGATTGTTTACCTATGCATACGTCACACGCCAAGGAGTATTATCGTTTAGTTCGATGGTCTGGTTCAGACGTGCATCGAAATGTAAAGCGATTTATACGACGGCATATTAACGTCGTCTATTCGACCACACGTTTCATTAAAATGCATTATAACATTGTGCTTAAACGCACTTTTCTATACCTATTACAATGTAATAAAGCTAGCGTATTATGTATAACGAGTTTAATCATGTTTCTAAATATTCGAATAAAACGTGGCAGTAAAAACGTAAATCTTTGAAAATTTCTGAGAAAATTAAAATACGATGTTTTATTACTTAGGAAATGTTGTTAATTATGCATTTGTTTTTATCGAAACACTAACTTTATAGAAATAATCACAAAAACAAAATATACATATAGTCAATAAGAGACTATTCGTCTATTCACAGTAGTATAATTTCATATAATATGTTGTTCTATTATTTTGTATATAATTTATAAGTTGGAACAATAATTCACTTATGAATAATAACTAATAAGCATCTACGATACGATATTATTTTTATAATTTAAAATATATATTCATTAAATGTATTCCTCACTCTACAACTCTGCAGACAATGAAATATTTTGATTAAATGATTGTTAACAGAGTTATATTGTAAACAATATAATATTATGAAGTTTAAATATTATACTATATTACTATACGAAGCAAAAAAAAAAAAATTCTGTTTCATTCAAATACTGAAATAAGTAAAGGTTTGTGAATACTCAATAACTGAAATTGGAAGTTATGTTTATTTCACCGTTATTTAAATATTTACAAAATAAAAAAAAAACAATGTGAAAGTGAACACTTGGTGTACACAATTTTAATTAATAATTAGTCTAACACAGTGTTGGAAATGAATGTTACAATGCGAACAATGTTTTTATTAAAGCGTTCTGTGTAGGCCACATTGATATATATTCACAATAATTATAGGTACGTCTGTTCACAAAAGGTTAGAAATACCTAACCTATACTTCAATACAAATCACCAATAAGTTAAGACTTATTAAATTTTATGTGATTGCTCTCATTCACTTAAAATTATTTTATATCTATTCATATAATATCTATTAATAATTTTCATCGGTGGCAAATTAAGGTCTTTTGTCAATAATTAACCTCACTCAAGTGTCAGTGGATTCACTGGGTACTGTTAATAATACATTTTTATCACAACTTGATTTTGCATATTTTTTAAAACATATTCTCTTGCTCTAATAACTCCGTAATTTATATATTAGAAACCAAAATACTTTTTCCGACAAAATATCATCTAAGATAATTTTTAATAATGTAGGTGTTATTTATTTTATTTTTAAATAAAAAATTGAGCTATTAATTTTAAATAAGTTTTTTATGTGAGTCTAAAATAGATGACTGCCTACTTAATAAATGTGCTTTTGGTGTTTAATGTAGCATAATATAATATTATGTATCGGAATATTTCAAAAATACAACATAAATAATTGTCTGTACTATATTCTGTACTTTTTTATGATACCGTTCAACATTTTAATCCCTATTTCGTGTTTCCATTATTTAATAACAATGTAAGCAATAAATAGCAATTTCTATTTTATAACGATGATTAATTTAAGTTTTTAAGTGTTTTAAAAAAACTTCTATCATTTTCTAAAATCAAGAACACCATCTTTTAGTTTTTCAATGCTCAGTTTTATTATTTGTACACTTACTTTAACAGTTAATACTTAGGTAAATCATTCACCGGGATTAAATCATCATCTTGGGGAAAAAAAAACGATAGATGCAAAAAAAAAATTAATTTAAATAGTTTATACTGTATCTTACACATATATCAACGTATATGTCACGTATAGACGTAAAGTTAAGTACAATTATTGTTAATCACTAAAAACATTAATAGAACCTATAATTAGATACCTACCTACTAAACTCTTTCATTTTTTAGTCTGTGGTACAAACAGTGGCGCAACTAAGGAGAAGCTAGGGGGCTTAGTCCCCTCAGACTAAGATTTAGCCCCCTAAAAATATCCGTTATTTATTTAGATATAAGCCCCCTATGGGTTATTTTAAAATTTAAATTAATAGTTTTATTAGGTCGGCTGTAGCCTCTTCCCCCAGAATAAAGTAGTTTAGTGCTTACTGCAGGCTTGAATAATATAAATTTAATTTGCTACAAAATACAATAAGGGAAATAAGGAAATTCTTTACATTAATTAAGGGCTAAGGCTGATGATTAACTTAATAAATATCAAATAGGAATAATTATAATCTAAATAAAATCTTGAACTTAAGAAATAAAATTGTCATGAGACTGTTATTAACGATTGTACCTATCATTTTACTAACTGTATTGTTTACTGTATTCACAGTGCAATATTATTTATTATTGTAGTGTTGAATAAAATTATGATGTAAACGTGCCAAAATGATCTATATTTACAACATTTGGTAAGAACTAAAATGCTCATCCAAATAAAACTATTCCATATATATTTAATTTTACAATATACTATGTTTATTATTTATTTTAACTCTTATTATCTTCTACAAATTAAACTAAACTCTTAGAAATGCATTTAGTTTTTCAATATAATTTTTCAGTTGGTTAGTACATTTATTCTAGACATAATATAAAATAAATGTAAGACAAATAATAAAATATTATAGTGTATTCAATAAACCTATTTATATTTTCAAGTCGAGAAATTAATATGTGATAACCTTGGTTTTAGTGTAGTCAAATATAGTGTATGTAATCCATTGCTGTTTATAATATTTACAGCTTGTAGGAATATAATTCAATACTTAGGTAGGTACTTTATTAAAAGTGTAGTTAAATTTTTATCTTATTCTAAAGTATTTATAAATTATTGATATTAATAATATTATATCTCGATTGTAATTATATGATTGAGTGTCCAAGTGTTAAGGGCTAATTTGGTTTAAACCCCGAAATTATAACTCTTCAGTTAATCGTATAAAAAAATTATCAAATCACTGAAAATCTTTCTATCATAAAATAAATTACAATTATCTCATGGCTTGATGGTCATTTATCACTATCGAAATTTATAAAATAAAAATTATTTTATAATTGAAATTCTTATTTTTCGTTTAAATATCTATAATTTTTTCTAGATTTAAAATTCAAATGTCTATAAAATATAAAAGAAATTGTGCTTATGCCTTATATATTTTTTAGATTTTTTATTTGAATAGGTGTGAACTACTAGGAATACATTTTTATCGTGGTTATAAAATATATTATTAAGATAACTAAAACTATTTCAAAGACTACAAGAAGCTTTAAAAGATCAAAAATATTTTGAAAATTATACTATATGTATAGAAAAGTCAAAAGACTAATAACAACATTTTATTTTACAAATTATTGGTTATTGTTTTTTGAGTTAGAACAAAATAAGAATATCCTTTGCATAAATATCACAGTTGTTTCTTAATTGTTTTATGTTTTCCCGATTCTTTTGAAAAAGAGGTACTGTGAATTTTCAATATTGACCTCCGAAAAGTATCAACCAGATAAAATGTTGTATTAGAAACCATCCTCAAAGTTGAAGATCGAAGCATTTATCTATTGTAAATCGTGTATATAGTTTTATAGATAAAAAAAACACACATAACTGTGAAATTAATAGACTCATTCAGAATCTAAAATACAAACAGGACGCAGTTACGCATTTGTAACACGGAGACAGCGCATGCGGGTGTAGTGTCTTCTTAATAAAAAACAATTAACAAACAGTAGTATAATATTATTATAATAAATTAGAATTTAGATTAAACAACTTGTAATATTTTGTGCGATTAACTACCAAGTTTCATGAAAATATAATAATATTTAACGAAGATCTTATAGTTGAAAAAACACATTATATATAAATATGATAATATGTATTATATTATTATTATTATTATGGTATCTATAATAATACACAGTGCCGCACTAACGTGGTCCGATGACATACCTATCGTACAAGTATACTCTCGACGAGATAAAATCGCAGGGAAAATACAAATTGAATTCAATTGCAACAATATGTGCGACGTGAGTCGTATAAATGTATAATACTCGTAATACATAATAATATTATATTATTATTATACACGACGTATCGTATGGGAAAAGAAAAATTAGTGTGAAGACGAAGCTGCGCGCGCACACCCTCGCACTGATAGACGAACACGCGCACACACACTCACCCACACTCACACACACTCACACACATGCACACGCTCACGCGCGCGTGCACAGAGCCTCGGCGCGTATTATACGCAACCGCCGCCGTCTCTCCGAGGCGGTCCGGTTATAAAAACAACCTGTCTGACATGTCATTAAAAATGAGTTAACGAGCCGCTCTCGTACGCAACGGCGCGCTCGTCCGTCCGTCCGTCTTGCGTTTGGGGGGGCCTCTCTCTCCACACACACACACACACACATTCGTAGCTTATAGTCGTCACGGACAGTGCAGTGTGGAAGTAGTAATGGAAGTATGGTAGTGGTAGTAGTAGTAGTAGTAGTAGTAGTTTTTGTAGTAGTAGTGGTGGCAGTAGTAGTGGCGGCGGTGGCACATACTGTAGTGGCGGCGGTGGCGACAGTGACAAATGAGTACAGAGAGCCCCGGGGCCACGTCACGCTGACTTCAAAACATTATGATAAATCACCTGTCAAACCTTCTTTTCAGCATCTGCCAACTGGCTTGACAGCATCAAAAGCACTCCGCCGCCGCCGCCGCCGCCACTTCCCCTCCGCCGCCACTGACACCGCTCCGACACTATTACACGACGAGGCTCGTGTGTATAATGTATAATAATATTGTGTGTGTGCGTGAGCGCTCGAGACCGTCGCCCGCCTTTTACAGCGCGACGGCCGTGCAACAGTAGCTGCTCCCGTTCGACGACGACGACGACGACGATATAATATTATAATAGTAATAATATTATATTATCATCCTGTTATTTGTATAAATCGTGTCAGCGCCTATTACGTGTCAATATTAACTCCACCCCAGGCCGCAGAAAAAAAAAACGTCCCTTAACACGTGGTTTTCGTGTTATGTTTCTGTAATATATTTATCTACTTCACATGCTCCAGCTGTGTAGTGCCTACCAATACTCATAACCGTTGCGGGGAAGGAGATTTCGTCGTTGGACTCCTTGACTCTTATAATACCGCTCCCCTTCTAGCCCACGCGAATTAGATAAATGTGTAAATAGTTACATTTCATTTCACCCAATCACGCCAACTCATAGGTGCCGAACTATATGTATAGGTATAGTCAAATGTATAATAGAACACTATATAATACGAGGATTTGCCACTTTAAATATGAGTGTGGTGGCAAAACCACTTTAAAAATATTATACCTATAGTTT